>NC_061117.1:210495249-210534392 GCF_002878395.1 Capsicum annuum
TCTATGTCTATATCTATATCTATATCTATATCTATATCTATATCTATATCTATATCTATCTCTCTCTCTATATATATAGATAGATAGAGAGAGAATTATATATATAACATAAATAGGGATAAAACAATAACTTAGTGTATCCTTATTGGGTTATTGATCTTGGGTGTATTTATACGCCTAAGCACCATAATTTATCCATATTTTAGCTACGTTTAGAGAACGAAGTGCCTAGTTCCTTATGTTTTAACTCTACTTCTATGTAATTTAGCTAACCGATGTGATTAGCATGATTTCAAGTATTAATGAGGTAGATGAAGACATTATGGGACTATGAAATGCAGATGGCATCTGACATAAGAGAGAGTAGCAATCTGGACCAAATATGGCGCCTAGAAACTATGTCTAAGACTAGTTTGTCATTTATAATTAGTTCAGGGACTTAGAAGACAATTATGAGAGAAAAGATTATTAAAAGCCTTAATGCTGAATTTTTATTCATTATTGATTATTCTATATTATTCTGAACAAGGAGAGTGGCGGCTTAGCCTGGAGAGAGAGAAAAATATTTTCTCTCTTGTTTTCACGATTCACACACCAAGATCTTCTTCTAGTTTTTGGTTTGATGAATATATTTATGATGCTTTTCGTTTTATTCATGAGTAGCTCAGTTTATTAGTTAGGGTTATGGAAGCCTTGTAGCATACAATCTATCACTTAGGGTTTTGAATTCATTATGCATTGACTTGTTTATATCATACTCTCTTCGCTTATCTTGAATTCTCGTGGTTGCAAACATCGAGGATATACCTTAAAACGCAACTTGTTCGAAAGAAAAGTTGATGTTTGGAAAAGAGAGTAGTGACAAGAAAATAGGATTACCAACCCCTATTTTATAAGTTAATACCTTAGCAGGATTAACTACTTGGAGATTTTGTATTGTTTTTGGTGAACGCTTTTGATTCGAGAGAACTAAAGTGAATTAGTCCTTGATGGTTGAGAAACACTAGGATTATGTTATTAAATACAATACGTTTCTCTGTAAGCACAATGCATGTATGAATTCATAAAGCCCATAGTTAGTAAGTATTGAAAACTACAAGGTGGACATAACCCTAGCTTGCTATTTCTCTGAATTTGAATACTACTACACATAGTTCATCTTGTTAAACTGAAACCATTAATTTGTGAACTGAATTAAAACCCCCCTATTTATTTATGAAAACGAACGATTAAAAGTCAACTAATCTGCATACAACTTAATTAACACCATATTCCTTGTGGGATTCGACCCCAACCTAGTTGGGTTATATATTTGACAATGATCGCTTACTCTCTCATAAGAGAGGTGTAATTTGAGCGTTATCAGTTATTAGTTTAACCGATAACCAAATAAGCTAAAATCGAAACCGAACCGCTTACCCAATAAATTTTTTTATAAACCAATAAAAAATCGTTAACCCAATAACTCAATACCAATAACCCAATAACATTTTTACCAGTTTATTTTATCGGTCGGTTCAGTTTTTACCAACCAACATCCTGGAGAAACAAAGGAGTATCCAGAGGACGCCGGTGTATCATATCATATAACGGTGGAGAAAAATTTGTGCCATGATGAAATGGATCATGATGTTCAAGTAGCACCCCCTCAGCTAGAGGATAGAGTACAGTTGACTGTAGAGGAACTCAAGGAGATAAACCTAGGTACATTGGAGAATCCGCACCCAACCATTGTTAGTACACTTATTACACCGCAAGAAGAGAGGTACTACTTCAAGTTATAAGTCTAGTACAAAGATGTCTATTCTTGGTCATACAAAGAAATGTCTGGCCTTAGTCCTAAGGTAGCTATTCATCATTTCGGGATAAAAAAGGGGCATGTCCTGTAAAAGAGTCACAACAAGTGTTTCGCCCTGAGTTAGTAACACAAATTGAAGTGGAGGTCAATAAGTGTAATACCCCGAGAAATTTTTCGTTGAAATTTTGTACGTAAACGTGTTGGGTTCTATCTTCTAGAATGAATTATAAATTTTTTGTGCACAATGTCTTAGATTATGACCCACCATTGTGTAGAGTATCTAATAAGCTTTCCAACGATATGTGGATCATCCAAAACGGACACCCGAGCGACAAGTTATGAACATTTTGATCGAACCGTGAATAATCGTAAACAGTAAAACGTGCAGGAAAAAGTACTGAGGCCTGGTGTATTTTTGCTCCAACTTTAAACGATCATAACTCCTTGTACATAATGATCTGGGTGATGTACTATATATCAACGGAAAGCTCTGCAAGTCCTCTTTCCAATGAAATTGGTTTTATCCAATTTATCTATCGGAGGAAAAAGTTATGGTCAATCTACTTCAACCTATCAAAAGTGAATTTTTGGGTCAACTTCAAACAATAATAACTCTTCGTACACAATGATCTGGTACTATATATGAACGAAAAGATATGAGAGTTCTCTTTCTAATGAAATTAGTTTCATACAATTTGGATATCGGAGTAAAATGTTATGGTTGATCTACTTCAAACTATCAAAACAGCCCACCAAAGGACAGATTCGAGAATTATTTGATTTTTAGGGGCGTTTTGTTCATTCTCCCTCACCCAAAATCCATCCAAACCCTATATTAAAGCCTATTAGAAGCATTATATGTTATATTTCATCAAATTCCATCAAAAAGAAAACCTTAAGCTCCTACATCCAACTTCAAGAACCTCCAAAGTTCACCATTAATTCTGCAAATTTATTCAAGATTCCAAGTTCCTAGTTCAAGAACTCCAAGAACCATCATTCAAAGGCACAATTAACATCTCAAAAATAAGTATCGATCTAAAGTTCATCATTCAAGGTATGTGGGGTTTTTCAACAAGAACTCTCTTTCGTTCTTGTGCCCAACAGTAATTTTCTTTACAAAGGCATGATTTTTATTTGATTTTTACGAATTTGGAGCATGAACCCATATCTTATGATGATTATTATGAAATCTTGATTTTTATGATTTTGAAAGATGAATTTACATGTGTGGAGATATAAAGCATGAATCTTGAATGATATTTATCATGATTTTGATATTTGGATCGTGAATCTCCATTGGAAATTGTGTTTTTTTTTTTTGAGAAAGTATATGTTATAAGCACGTTGATGTTGAATATTTGAGATACTTTGAATGATTTGAGCTTTTGGACTTAATGGAGTTGTTTTGAACTCAAGTGTGAAAGAAATCCACAACGTGGTTGATTTTGATAGATGGAAAGCATGATGGCTCCTGATGTATATTTATATATTACTAAAATTGTTTTGTTGTGGATTGTCTTTGAAATGATCTGAGATAAGTCCAAGAGAAATCTTTAGCACCGAGTGGGAGGTATAAAGCGACCTTACTTCCCTAGAACTATGTGCCCCTATAGGAGTGAGCCTGAGGCTAATTTATATAGTAATCACTAGTTTGGGTGGATTTGATATCGATAGTCCTACTCCGATGGCAAGGATAGGATGGCTCTCCCCAACGTGGGTTGTACGTTGGACTCCATGTAGCTCACATGGTTTATGTTGGTTATAGGATCTCCCAGTGTGTGTGTGTTTCCTTGTGTCTATGGTGAATAGTGAAGTGATTTGAAAGTGAAATTGTGAAAGTTATTCTTTCGAAAGATTTAACTGATATTTACATTATGAGAATTGATATTCTTGATGAACTGAAAGTGATTGACAAATTATATGATGACTCACATGTGTTATTGTAATTATTTCATCCCCTCATGATTATGATGATTTTCTTCGGGCTATATGAGTCTTTCATACATCCTGCATATTTCTTATAAATATTTATGATGATGATGTTTATACAACTGCATACACCCTCATATACTCGGTTCCTTTCCATGGTACTGACCCAAATCTTCAGATGTGGTCTGGATTTTCTCGAAATGTAGGTTCAGGTGCTCAGTTCCAGGTTTGATAGTGATTCTTTGGGTACGTTGTTCTACATCCTCTATTGTGGTGAGTCCTTATGTTCCAAGGACGTGATGTCTGATGTTGGTTTCACAAAATTATTTACATTTGATAACTGAGTATGAGCCAGTTGGGGCATGTCTCAATGACTCGCTGGTTTTATTGATTTTCTTAGAGGTTTGTCATACTATTATAGATGTTGGGAGTTGACTAATAAGTCGTATTTTGTTATCTTTTTGAAATTCTTTTATTCTTGGATGATGGTTACTCTGTTGATATTTGAGGGTTATTTATGGAAACCCCATTGATTTGTGTTGAACTGAATAAAAATGGCTCAAAGGGTTAGCTTGGGGCTACTCGTAGCCTCAAGCACCGTGTGACGCTCCGGGACTTATTTTCCGAGGCATCACAAACTTGGTATCAGAGCCTAAGGTTATAAGGTGTCCTAGGGAGTCTGACAAGCCCCGTTAATAGAGTCTTAATCTTCGGTGTGTAGTGCGCCACATCTATGATCAAGAGGATACAAGATATTTTAGGAAAAAGTATGATTCTTTCTTTCAGAAGTCTATCGTGCTTAAAGTGTCTCTCTCTGCTATTAATTTGTGCTCTCCTCTTTCAGAAATATGCCTCCACATCGAGTGAAAAGAAATAATGATGGTCAGCAACCTCAACCCACTGACCCATTGAATGAAAACGTGTCTCATGCTGAATTTCGAGCAGCCTTTCAGGCGCTAGCCCAAGCTGTTACTACAAATGTTCAGGCCAACCTGGATCCGGCTCCACAGTAGTAGGGAGGTGATTCAGCTGCTGCCAGGATCCGTGACTTCAAGCGAATGAATTAGCTAGAATTCTATGGGTCCAAGTCTGATGAGGATCTACGATTACTTTTAGAGGAGGTGTGGAAGATTACTCAGGTGATGCATGTATCTGAGGAATATAGTGTGGAGTTGGCTGCGTATTGGTTGAAAGACCTTGCTACAACTTGGCAAAAGTTCCAAGATGTATTCCTGGATAAGTTTTTCCCTTTAGAGATAAGGGAGGCGAAGGTGGAAGAGTTTATGAACCTGCGACAAGGCTCTATGGCTGTTAGGGAGTACTGTCTAAAGTTCAATCAGTTGGCCAAGTATGCTCCTGACTTAGTGGCTGATAATCAGGCTAGTATGAGTAAGTTTGTGACTGGAGTGTCTAGTTATGTGGTTAAGGAGTGTAGGTCTGCTATGCCAAATAGTGAGATGAATCTTTCTAGGCTGATAAATCATGCCCAACAGATTGAGGTAGACAAGATTAAGGAGAGAGATAGAATGAGAGGGAATAAGAGAGCTAGGTCCGAGTAGCACGGATAGGTTCAGACTAGATTGTAGGGAGGGAGTCGCCCTCAGTATCAGGATCGTTCATCTATGCCAGCACCGTCATCTGCTAGTGCTCCCATGCCTAGAGGTAGGCAGGATCAAGGTCAGGTCATATGTATCCAGGTCCCAGTACAGTGCTGGCAGTAAGCCAAATCGTCCCCTATGTCCTAAGTGTGGTAGGGCTTATTCGGGTGAGTGTTGGGGTTATTTTCGATGTGGTGACATGGGTCACAGAGTTAGATATTGTCCACAAGATGGACAAGGGCATCGTGACTATCGCCCTCAGACCCAGACTCAGACTGTTAGTGCTCCAGTTCCAGCGACTCGCCCAGCCCCAGCTCAGAGAGCCTCTTCTAGTAATGCTGGTGGGAATAGGAGGACTCTCCCGATGTGGTTACTGGTATGCTTTACCGTCCCACCAGGAACAGAAGGACTCTCCCGATGTGGTTACTGTTATGCTTCGTATATTTCAGTTTGATGTGTATGCTTTGTTGGATCCTGGATCCAATTTCTCATATGTTACACCTTTGATTGCTGTGAATTTTGAAATGAGTCCTGAGATTATTCCTGAGCCTATCCTAGTTTCTACCCCAGTGGGTGATTCGATTGTTACCCAGAAAGTGTATAAAAAGTGTCCTGTTACCATTCTTCATAGAGTTTTGTTGGCTGATCTAATTGAGTTAGACATGGTAGATTTTGATGTGATTCTGGGTATGGACTGGCTGCATTCTTCTTATGCCTCTATTGATTGTTAGACTTGAGTGGTCAAGTTTCAGTTTTCGGGTGCATCTGTGTTTGAGTGGTCTGGGAATTCTGTGTCACCCAAGAGTCATTTTATCTCTTACCTCAAAGCTAGAAAGCTTATTTCCAAGGGGTGTATTTACCATTTGGTTAGAGTCAAAGACACTAAGTCTGAGACTCCAACTCTCTAGTCTGTTAACTTCGTCAATGAGTTTTCTGATGTCTTTCTGGATGATTTCCCAGGGATACCTGTTGATAGAGAGATAGAGTTCAGGATTGATCTTCTTCCTGATACTCAGCCCATTTCTATTCCTCCTTACCATATGGCCCCTGCAGAACTTAAGGAGTTGAAAGAGCAACTCAAATATCTATTAGATAAGGGTTTCATAAGGCCCAGTGTTTCTTCTTGGGGTGCTCCTGTGTTGTTTGTAAGAAAGAAAGATGGCTCTTTGCATAACAATATGATAAACTACTCTATTTAGTGAGTTTGTCTTTCTGCTTTGAAGTGTTAACTAATCGGTTAGTTCTCTTAGAAGTTTTCATTATAATATTCAATTTATGATAAATTACATATTTTTTAATTAATTTAATTGATAAATATTAAAATTAAATATTCAATAATTTATTTTACTTATTAAATTACTTATATTTGATGACTTTTATTAACACAACTGTCAATAATATTATATGTACAAATTTTGACAATACTTATTCGATGACAAAATTAAAAAGGTTTTATTTTAAAATTTTCTTTAGCATGTTGATTTATCTTCAAAGAATTAAAATAATTTTTAAAAATATAATATTATACGCGTATTTTTATTTTATGTTTTTTGAAGAATTTATCTTATTTATTACTCTTTTTTGATGTACCTTTTTGGTATATGAATGCAATATTATGAAATATTTCATAAAATTATCAACCAAATTTCTTTTATGAAAATAGTCTTCACTAGGCAGCTTAATCTATTAAGAAATTGGTATTCTTCCGTTATATAATTCATAAGGAAAACTGAATTAGACACATATAAAAAGACACAAGATATGAGTAATATATTATATTCTCTTAAATTAAAATTAAGAACTAATTAAGATTGTCACATCATTTTCAGGTGGGATTATTGTAAAATCGATCATAGTGACTTTTGTGATGGTCGGAGCAAAGTAAAATGAATTTTGTGTAATAAAGGAAAGAAAAGTGACTTTTGGATAAAAGACACAAAGTTAAGTGATCATGTATGAAATTTACTCTACAAAAGCAATAGTAAAATAAATTTGTCATTTATATTCATAACAAGAGGACTAATAAAAGTAAGAGGAAAATCAAAAAATTTCAAAAATAATTTTTTCACTATTTGTTAATGCCTTTGCTCTTCAGACATGGAAGTTGCGGAATGAGAAAAATATTGTAAAACTGATAAATCCCAAAATATTTGATCAATCCTTTGAAACGGAAGTTGTGAGATGTGTTATGTGTATATATTGCATTAATATGTATTCAAGAATACACAATAGATGGGTCAATTGTCTCTGTAGATGAACATATTAAACCTCTCCTTTCATTAATGGCAGGCTAGGATTTTTGGTTGAAATCCAAGTGAAGGAAGAAGAAGAGAATGAACTCGTAAAAGAGAGAAGTGAGTGAGAACCTTTTGTTAAATCGGGTCAGTTAATTGGTCGGATCAAGATAAATTATTGAATCCGGGTAAAATTTTGAGGGAATGGGTTAAATCAATGTGAGGCTGACACGTGACAACTCTTAGTGATAAAGTTAACCATAGAAGCAAATTTGTACCCAAAATATAACGGAAAAAATATAAGTACTTTTTATAATAGGATGGGGGTATATATGTCCATTTTTCAAAATCAAAATAAAACTCTAACTTAGAGAATAGAGAAAATTTTGTGTAATACATATAAAGAGGATTTGACATATACTCCAGGTAATCATTCCAAAATCACCATCCTACTCTTAACTTATTTTAATGGATTCTGATAACCATTTCAGCAAGTTGGGTTCGATTTTAGAAATCTTTAATGACGATGTCTTCCCTTTAAGTTCGTTTTAGACATGCTATACAAGCAAATAGAAATTTGAACTGTTCTATAATTTCTATCGTTTAGACAGAGTTGAAAGATTTCTAAAAAAAAATGATCTAAAATAACACACTAATATGTGTGAAAAATATAATCTCCAATTAATTGATATTGCTTAGATATATATTTTTTTTCTGTTATCTCATATTGTGCCAAGCAATTTGTCTTATTTTCAAGGTCGTAAAAACAAACTACGAATAGTTTATTGTAGTTATCTTTCAATTAATTTAATATTGCTAAAATTATATACTATCAATTAAACTATATAAGAAATGTTCTTTTGCTTTAAAAACCAATAAGATAATGACAAAAGATTAACCAACTATTTCTACAGAGTTTCTTCTATTAAAGTTCCATGATGAGTCATTTTTTCTTGGAATTTTCTAATTGATTTTTTAATACCATTTCATATCAGTAATCATTATTGGAAATTGTCAATGCATTTCATATTGGCCACAATTTTGTCTTGAATGTAATTAAATATTTTTTTTTCATTTTAATTTGTTTAACTTGATTGAGATCATTGATTTGAAAGGTCGAGACATAAAGTGAAACATTTTACATAATACAAGGTGAGACGTAAGCTTCGGAACACAGAATATATGTCTTATGAATCTATAGGACGTATATCTCATTATTTTTAATTTAATAATTTTATTACTAACAAAATAAACAAAAGCATTTTCATGTAAATAAATTCAGATAAATCAACAATACTATTTAAAAAAGGGTTATAATTACTTTCTATAAAAAGTTTATTTTTTATTTATATATTTAAAAAAATCACTACAATATGAAAATATGATAGAATAAAGTATAAATATCATTACATCAATAATAAAAAAAATATGATTTATAAAAAAATTACTTTTAGAATAATTAAAATTAAAGCTCGGGGTGTAGACTTAGGACTCACGCTTTTATGCTCGAGGCTTACGCCTCTAATTCTAGGGATCGTGGATCTACGTCTTTTATTTGCACCTAGAGCTCTTTTGGTATGCTCCGTCCTGGGAGTTTCCTTAAATGCTTTTGAAAATACTGATTTAGAGTATGAATCTCAAATTAACAAATGTTCGGTATGAATTTAAAAATAAAATCTTTAATTTGGATAATAGACCGCAAGCTTCTTCAGATTGAAACAACAAAATATGACTTGATTATGCATAGCTTTTATTTTTAAAAAAAGGGAGAAAAGACGTAAAGTCAACACGAAAGTTGTTCCGAATTCGCTGAAAGATACTTTAAGTTTACAGGCGTTCTATTATCCCATAAAACTTGTAAAGACCTTTGTAAATAGACCTTTTTGACTGATTTTCGACATTTGTTTGTATTAACACAAATGATGCGGCCGAAGGAAAAAAATTTGCTGCAACAACAACTGGAAAAATTTTATGTGTTAATGATTTTGTCAATTCTTTATAAAATTCATCTTCTCTTTAAAAAGCACATATTTCCCAATTCTTCATTAAAACAGCCGTTGAAGCTTTGGAAAAAAAAAAAGAGAGACTCTCCTCTTTAACGAAATCAACCTAAAAAGGTAAGAGATTTTCATATATTAGTTTTAAATTCTTCTTAATCTGTTAAAAGTTGTGAAATCAAGTTATCTTTTGAAATTAAAATTTGAGGGAAGGCAAGATGAAGGGACTTGGGTTGGGTTAAACCCGTCTTTTATTAAATTATTTAATTAAAATTATTTATCTAATCAAAAGTGTCCAACACGCGTTAACTAATAGTCAAGGTTGATAAAAAAAGGATCAAAACATGAAATTAAAATGGTCTTTTTAAAGTTTTATGAGGTAATAGAATATCCGTAAATTTAAAATATCTTTTATCAAATTCGTGACAACGTCAATGATGATCTTGTATCCTTTTTCTAAAAAATAAATAAATTATCGATTAGGACTCATGTTGTTATTTACCACAAATACAGAACAACAACTTTTGCTACACTCACAAGTTGTTTTGTTATATTTCAAATTAGTGAAATCATTAGTGAAAGTGGACATAATGTCATTATTAACAAATAAATATATTATTGTTAAAATAAATTTAGATTAATGGCAGTTTATATTCTTAATTCACTCTCTTTCATTCAACATCACTACTCTAGGACACATCATTATCCACATTAAATATTTTTGAAAGATTTGTTATTTTTCTAAACAACAATCGGACCTTTTCATTCCTTTTTTTTTTCTCTTTCCTTTTTTGTCTTGATATGTCTTGCACACACTTTGTTGGCATCTAGTGTTGTCCCTATAGTTAATATGTAATTCCTTTAGAATTTATTGAATCAATTATAAGTTGATGTTGGAATTTGAGATTGAGGGATAATTGAGAAAGAGGAGAGAGAAAACTCCCCATATCCTAATAAACACAAATTCATATTGTACATATAGTTTCTATTCAAGCATTTACTATTCAAAAAAGAGAGGCAGCTGACACAGGATTATGAATAAAGAAATATAGTGGTTGCAAACACATTTTAAAAAAATCACCCAATAACTTATAAGAGAAGAGTTAACAATGTTGAAATGCACTTTATCCTTACAAAAAGTTTTGATAGAACCACATATAAGGACTGGAAGGTACATGTGGTGTATGTAATAGCAATATGTTGCACCACTGGAAGGTATACTCTTCAAAAATACCATTAGAGTGTGTGTCAGATCCTTAAAAGGTATGTATTTTTGAAGGATCTGATATGGGTGTACAATATACAAATGATAATATGCACAATATGCAATTATCCACCAGTTTGCACTTTCTTCAAAATATACAAATGACAAAATTGTGTTATGGGACTAAAAGATATAAAAAGTCAACTCTATGCACTTGTATATCCATTTTCATTCATTGTAGAAGGTCTCAACAAAGATATAAGTGGAATGAGATATATGAACCTTACAGGATAAACTCAAGCAAATACAATTGAAAACAGAGAGAACATGTATTCAACTATAACCACAAAAGTGATGACTAGACTAAGTACAAACTACAGACCACATGCAGCATTGCTAATCCCCTATGGTCCTCGTCGTCTCAGTACCAAGTACCGGATCACCATTCATGGGTAATCAATACAATACCTCAATGTCTTGCAAGGTGATAGTTGTTTCACCTGTTCTAATGTAGAAAGTATGTCTTTCCGCCAACGCTCAACTAATGGAGTGATCAAAATACGACTGATAGCAGGCCTATTACATCAATAAACACCATACAATTAAGATATTTTAGTCACTTTTAAAACTCTTGGATGGATAGAATATTTTACTACGAGCTTCCAAAAACTTCCATCATTGTTTCTCGTATTAAGAATCATAGCAACACTCTCATCCCAAATCTCCTGTGACCTATGAGTGAGTTGTTCAGTTAATACAGACGATTCAAGTTGCCTGGGATCCAGCTTGTATGAACTACTACCAGCCATAAAAAAAGTACATATACATAAGTGAATATTTTCATTATAATGAACAAATTAATCAGCCATAAAAAGGAAAAAATTGTTCTCTTAAACATGAAAAATGTCTACAAATATTTTTTTCTCCTTTAAAAAATATCCCAAATTGAAAAGAAATTTAAATTCATCTGTTCCGAAATCATAATTTAGAGCATAGTAGGCTAATTTTTGAGAAATTTAAAAGTTTAAAATAGAGAGTTAAGTTGAGTCTAGAAAAATTGAGAGTAAATTCGTGCCAAAAACAATACTAAAGAAGCACTCTTTCTATGGCACTTGAGGCTAGGGTTCCGCAAATCGAAACATAGCTGAACGAACAATTACTTAGATGGATGAAATTGCAGTGTCAATTGCATTAACCAATTGCTAAAAAATTGAAGTAGCCAGAGTAGTCGAAAGACAAAGATGAGACCAAAGTTTTTTTTTTTTCAGAACTAGGGCCACTGGTTATTTGGTTGAAAAAAAAAAGATAACAACATTCACAAATTGCTTATAAAACGTTACTTACAGTACGCTAAAAATCCACGCTGTTAGTTTTGACTCTTATATTTTTTTAATAAAATAATAAAGTAATACATTACTGGGAACAACATTTATACTAGTTTTGTAAATTTTTTTTAAAAAACATATTATATTGGTGAATTGATTCAGAAAATGGCTTATTTCGGTCAACAATTCCCTCCATTGTCACTCATAACTAATTCCACGGGATACCTGAAACATCACCTATCACTTACAACTGTGGTTTTTAACATTTAACAAATTTATACTGGTAAGTACACTGACAAGCTAATATTAGTATGGACTCCTATGTTGCTCTGATTTTCCAAAAGATTGTCACATCTTCTAAAAATACACAATTTTGAAGAATCTAGCACACACCAATTGATATTTTTGAAGAGTTCGAGCAAGATAGCACTTTTGCACTTCATAGAAAAATGCAAGTAACATAACGGAAAAGAAAATGACAGAGAAAGAATTGTAGTTTCTCTATGTTGTTTTCTGTTATTGTCTTCTTCTTCTACATCCAAATTGAAACTCTCACCAATGATGTCCCTTTCCATTCCAACACCATCTCATGCTGCCGTTCTTCTTCAATCCTCACCCTAAATGGAGTTCCTCTTTCATTCACCAGTTCTTTGGCTTGTAACAGATTTTCTTTGCTTACTCTCTTACCCTGCAATCCAATTTCTGTACAAGAATAGGATACACTTCTCTTCTCTTCCCAGATTTTTATCCAAGAAAATGAGTAGACTTGAGGTGCTAGGAAAAGGGACTCCATGGCAAGTCTTGCTTGTGCAAGATAATTTGGAAAACACAACTCCAGTGATTCGAAAATTGATTGGTAATATATCAAATACTTGTTAAAGAATGCAGAATAAGTATAATCAGCGTTGTGACTATTATCCATTGCTTCCCCATCACCAAAAGTGACAATTCCTTTGTGAGTTGAAGACTTGGCCAATAACAATTCCGTAGCTAGTTTTAGAAACTCCAGCGCATCGATTCTGCACATTCTTGTCCCCATGTGTGGGAGTTTAAACATACAGTTGAAAACCAACCATTCACTCCCTTTACCCCTTTTCTTCATTCTTCTCAATTCACTTGCCAATTCTTCAATTGTCATCTCCTCAACTTGTAATCTTAGGCCAAAAAGATTTGCATAATCAAGAAGTCTTCTTTTTGTCTCCTTAAATCTCCACTGAAAACTGGTTGATTCTTCCTCAGTTTTCTTTATGGATGTGAATCTCAAAGCCTTTCTTCTTTGCCCCATGGCTTCAATAATTGGAGGCCATTGAATTCCTTCCCCCATGTCAAAATCCACTATACGAACTGTTTTTACATCATCAGGCACGGCTTCTATAATTGCTGAGTTAGCAGTAAAATGAGCAAATTTCCCTAATGGGAAAACTTGGTAGAAGACCTTGAATGCTGCTTCAATAATTTTACTTGATTCTTTTCTCAAGTAACTTCCTTGATCCTCTATTTCTAGGAATAAGTTTGAAGCAACACGTTCCAGCGATTCACCTAAAGGATTTATTTTCCCCTTTATGCTTCTTATGATCACTTCTACTAGTTCTTTGTGACCATTCTCCATGGCCTCTCCATAAGCTGCCAATAAATGATGAAGGCTCATTTGGCTATCCATTTCTCCAATATTTCCTGGAAGTATAAGTGAAGTAGCTCTATTTGTTGATGACAAGAGCTCACTAGATACTCCTGAAAGAGCAGGACCCCATAAATCTCCATCTCTTTTCATTGCAGAAGAGATGTTATTCATATTTCCATTTTCTTCACTTTCATTATCATTCAACCATCGACATACATCATCGAACTCCGAGTCATCCATGGGAAGATCAGTAAGAACATCATCATCTGAGAAAAGGGATGTGAAATCTGAGAAGGACTGGGATGTGAAATCTGAGAAGGAAATCCCCGAGGAATCTTGATCTTTGGAGTTGGGTGAAGAATAAGTTATACCATGCTTTCCATTTTCATAATCACTTTGGATACCACAAAATTTAGTTTGATGGAACGTTGAACACCATGAGTTGTGAAGAAGCTCTGATTGCATCTTCTTGATGCTTTCTTACAAGGAAAGAATAAATTTTTCTTTCTTTTTTGTAGGTTTGTGTTTCAGTGTTTGATCAGTATGATTTGGGTAGGTATATATATAATATAATTGGGGAAATTTTTAAATAATTTCCATTGAGAAGAATTCTCAAAAAGGGAAGTCATAATAATTGAAATTCCAACTTAGAGACATCTAGGAAATTTTGAGTTTTACATAGGCTTAAGTCATCGACATGCTCTCAAACTTGTCCCGTAAATTTACTTAGAACCCTCCAATCAGCTAAAAGTTCAAGTATGTGTAATACACACACGATGATGTGGCAAAAATGGCTAATTGAAAGCTGACATATGGAATTGTGGGTCCAATAATTATTAAAAACTAATTATAATCTTTTAAGAAAAATAAAAAAAAATTTGTCCCCTTCAACCCCGCACCCCATCCGTCCCCTTCAACCTCTACCCCACCCCTACCCCACTTGCTCTTTCATCTTCTCTCCATTATCTTGCCATCTTCTTCTTCATCTTTTATTTTTTTTTTGTATCTGATTTGAGAGAGTGAAGATAATCAAAAAACGTTTTCTACTAACCCCCCCAACCCGACCCCTGACCCCCTTTTATCATCTTCTTCTCCATTTGTATAAAATAAAATTCTACATTTTTTTAGAAATCTTATTTATTTTTCAATCTAATTCATACTTATTGTTATTTTTCTTCTTCTTGTATTGTGGGTTCCTTAGAATTTAAATTCTTTAATAATATCATGTTTGCCCGAAAAAATAAAGTTTTGCCGGAATCAAATTTACTCCGCTAAAATAAGAGAAATGTAGTAATATGCTAAAGTTCATGGCTTTCACTGCTTTTCTTTTCTTTTCTTTTTTTAATTGAAAATTGTTAATTGTATTAACAAGATTGTTAAGAATCTAAACAGAAAAAAATATAGATTAAGAAGATGGCTGGGGCTGCGGGGGGGAGGGGGGGAGGAGGGCCCTGTTTTTTTTTTTAATTAATATTTATTATTGTATTAAATAAATTGAAATGTGACTTTTAAAAAAAAACACCATTTGAGACACTATTCACGCGCCTAAGTAGATGTCTCAAATCAGTATTTTGTGTCTGATAGGTACCAATTTTAGCACTTGAGGGACCTGATAGGTACAAACCTTAGTTGAGAGGTCTAAGTGAATTTTTGAAAAAAGTTTGAGGGCTTGAAAATGACTTAAGTCTTTTATATATTAAGAGGATTTGACGTATACGCCATGTAAATCATTTTACAATTATCATATCATAATTTGAATAACCGGGCTAGATAGACTGTATTGGTTGGTATTCTGATTAATAAAACTTTTGTTCACCCCACATAAAAAGGGGAAAGAGGATACATACATTATTAATGATGCATATATACCCTTCATTATACTACAAATACATATTTGTCCCTACCATTATAGTCTGGGGTTATAAATATACTTGTAACTAACGGTTGCCACATGACAGCCTCACATTGGGTTAAACCATGCCTTCAAAATTTTTATTCAGATTCAATAATTTGTCAGATCTAACCCATAAACCGACCCTATATATCCACTAAAAATCTTTACCCTTCTCTCTCTTACAATTCAGTCTCCTTTTCTTCCCTCACTTAGATTTCAACCAAAAACCCTAGCCTACCATTGATGAAATCAGTATCATGAAATTTCTGACAGCTATAAAAGCGTAGTAAATTTCATCAATGGTCATTTAACTTTGCGTTTATTACACAAAAGTCATTTTTCTTTCATTCATTACACAAAAATTATTTTACTTTGTTCCGGCCGTCACAAAAGTTACTACGGTCTGATTTAGTTTACAGTAATCCCACCAAAAAATAATGTGACAATCTTAATTAGTTCTTAATTTTAATTTATGAGAATATAATATATTGCCCATATTTTGACCCTTTTATATGTGTCTAACCAAATTTTTCTTATGAATTATATAATGGAAGAATATCAATTTCTTAATAGATCAGGCTACCTAGTGAAGACTATTTTAAAAAAAAATTTGGCTGATATTTTTATGCAACTAAAATTATACTTATATATAAAGGAGGATACAAAAATTTGGTAGTCCTCACAATGATGTAATGATAGTTTTAATTTTCTTAAAATCCTCTAAAATAGCGGCATGTGTTGATAAAATATTTTTCTCCTCTAAAATTATGACATGTAATTGATAAGATTATGGTAATTTTAATTTTTTAAAAATTCTTAAAAATTGTGACTTGTGGTTGGTAAATTATTTTCTAATCTAAAATAGTGACTTGTAGTTGATCAAATTACTTTTCTCCCTCTAAAATTATGACATGTTGTCGATAAAATTACCTTGCTCCCTCTAAAATTGTGACATGTATTCGTTGATAAAATTATTTTTATACATTTGTTTTCTTGCCACTTGTGCCTTTTGCATTCGGTATATCATAATAATATGATAAACTACTCTATTTAGTGAGTTTGTCTTTGGGCTTTGAATTGTTGACTAATCGGTTAGTTCTCTTAGAAGTTTTCATTATAAAATTTAGTTTATGATAAATTACATATTTTTTAATTAATTTAATTGATAAATATTAAAATTAAATATTCAATAATTTATTTTATCTATTAAATTACTTATATTTGATGACTTTTATTAACACAACTGTCAATAACATTATATGTACAAATTTTGACAATACTTATTCGATGACAAAATCAAAAAGATTTTATTTTAAAATTTTCTCTAGAATGTTGATTTATCTTCAAAGAATTAAAATAATTTTTTAAAAAATAATATTATACACGTATTTCTATTTTATGATTTTTGAAGAATTTACCTTGTTTATTACTCTTTTTTGATGTACCTTTTTGGTATATGAATGCAATATTATGAAATGTTTCATAAAATTATCAAACAAATTTCTTTTATGAAAATAGTCTTCACTAGGTAGCTTAATCTATTAAGAAATTGGTATTCTTCCGTTATATACTTCATAAGAAAAACTGAATTAGACACATATAAAAAGACTAAAGATATGGGTAATATATTATATTCTCTTAAATTAAAATTATGAACTAATTAAGGTTATCACATTATTTTCTGGTGGAATTATTGTAAAATCCGATCATAGTGACTTTTGTGATGGTCGGATCAAAGTAAAATGACTTTTGTGTAATGAATAATGAAAAGTGATTTTTGGGTAATAGACACAAAGTTAAGTGATCATGTATGAAATTACCTCTACATAAGCAATAGTAAAATAAATTTATCATTTATATTCATAACAAGAGGACTAATAAAAGAAAGAGGAAAATAAAAAAATTTCTGAATTTTTTTTTTCACTGTTTGTCAATGCCTTTGCTCTTCAGACATGGAAGTTCTGGAATGAGAAAAATATTGTAAAACTGATACAACAACAACAACAAACCCAGTGTATTCCCACTTAGTGGGGTCTGGGGGGGGTAAGATGTACGCAGTCCATACCTCTACCTCTGATGAAGTAGAAAGGCTGTTTCCGAAAGACCCCCGGCTCAAGTCACGAGATATCACACAACACATAGTACAGCACAGAAGCAGATGACATAACATAGATACGGCACCCATAAGGAATATAAAACAGAGTAAAGCAGGAATGCAGGAATATACAGCAAAGGAAAGCACACATATTCGTAATAAACATGGAACACGGAACACGGAACATTGAATACGGAATCATAACAGGAATACACCCCCACCAATTTATTCCCTACACTAGCGACCCGAACTGGCCCTAATCCTCTGCCGTAATTCGCATCTTCCATACCTTCCTATCTAGGGTCATGTCCTCGGTGAGCTGTAACTGTTCCATGTCCCGCCTAATCACCTCACCCCAGTACTTCTTCGGTCTACCCCTACCCCGTCTAAAACCATCCAACGCTAGCCTCTCACACCTACGGACCGGGGCATCCGTGCCCCTCCTCTTCACGTGTCCGAACCATCTCAATCGTGCTTCCCGCATCTTACACTCCACTGAAGTCACACCAACCTTCTCCCGGATAGTCTCATTCCGAACTCTATCCCCTCGGGTCAGTCCACACATCCAGCGCAACATCCGCATTTCTGCCACCTTCATTCTTTGGATGTGGATATTGTAAAACTGATAAATCCCAAAATATTTGATTAATCCTTTGAAACAGAAGTTATGAGATGTGTATATAATGCATTAATATATGTTCAAGAATACACAGTAGATGGGCCAATTGTGTCTGCATATGAACACATTAAACCTCTCCTTTCATTAATGGTAGGCTAGGATTTTTAGTTGAAATCCAAGTGAAGGAAGAAGAAGAGAATGAGCTCGTAAAAGAGAGAAGTGGGTGAGAACTTTTTGTTATATCGGGTCAGTTAATTGGTCGGATCAAATCACATTATTGAATTCGGGTAAAAATTTAGAGGGGATGGATTAAATCAATGTTAGGCTGACACGTGACAACTCTTAGAGATAAGGTTAATCATAGAAGCAAATTTGTACCCAAAATATAACAAAGAAAATATACCTACTATTTATAATAGGATGGGGGTATATATGTTCATTTTTCGAAAACAAAATAAAACTGAAATTCCAACTTAGAGACTAGAGAAATTTTGTGTAGTACATATAAAGAGGATTTGACTTATACGCCATTTAACAAATTACCATCCTACTCTAACTTATTTTAATGAATTGTGATAACCATTATCACTAAATTTTCAACAAGTTTGGTTGGATTTTAGAAATCTTTAATGACGATGTTCTACCTTTAAGTTCGTCTTAGACATGCTATACAAGCTAATAGAAATTTGAACTGTTCTATAATTTTTATATCTTAGATAGAGTTTAAAGATTTCTAAAAAAATGACCTAAAATAACACACTCATATGTGTGAAAAATATAATCTCCAATTAATTGATATCGCTTAGATATATTTTTTTCTTCCGTTATCCCATATTGTGACTAGCTATTTGTCTTATTTTAAGGGTCATAAAAACATAAAACGAATAGTTTATTGTAGTTATCTTTCAATTATTTTAATATTGTTAAAAATCTTATACTATCAATTAAACTATATAAGAAATGTTCTTTTGCTTTAAAAACCAGTAAGATAACGACAAAAGACTAACCAACTAAAGTTCCATGATGAGTCATTTTTTCTTGGAATGTTCTAATTGATTTTTTCATACCATGTCATATCAGTAATCATTTATAGGAAATTGTCAATGCATTTCATATTGGCCACAATTTTGTCTTGAATGTAATTAAATATTTTTTTTCATTTTAATTTGTTTAATTTGATTGAGATCCTTGATTTTATAGATTAAGGCGTAAGGTAAAATATTTTACATAATACAAGATGAGACGTAAGCTTCGGAATACAGAATATATGTCTTATGAATCTATAGGGCATATATCTCATTATTTTTAATTTAATAATTTTATTACTAACAAAATAAACAAAAGAATTTTCATGTAAATAAATTTAAATAAATCAACAATACTATTTAAAAACGGGTTATAATTACTTTGTACAACAAGTTGATTTTTTATTTATATATTTTAAAAGAAATCACTACAAGATGAAAATATGATAGCATAAAGCATAAATATCATTACATCAATAATAAAAAAAAATATGATTTCTAACAAAATTACTTTTAGAATAATCAAAATTAAAGCTCGGGGTGTAGACATAGGACTCACGCTTTTATGCTCGAGGCTTATGCCTCTAATTCTAGGGTTTAAGCTATGTGGATCTACGCCTTTTATTTGCACCTAGAGCGCTTTTGGTATGCTCCATCCTGGGAGTTGCCTAAAATTCTTTTGAAAATACAATTAACTAATGTTTGGTATGAATTTAAAAATAAAATCTTAAATTTGGATAATAGACCACAAGCTTCTGTAGATTGAAAGAACAAAATATGACTTGATTATGGATAGCCTTTATTTTTTAAAGAAAGGAAAAAAGACATAAAGTCATCACGAAAGTTGTTGCGAATTCTCTAAAATATACTTTAAGTTTACAGGCGTTCTATTGTCCCATAAAACTTGTACAACCTGTGAAAATAGACCATTTTGATTGATTTTCGGCATATCTTTGTATTCACACAAATGACGTGCGCGAAGGGGAAATTTTTTCTTGCAACAACAACTGAAAAATGCCATGTGTGAATGATTTTGTCAATTCTTTATAAAATCCATCTTCTTTTTTAAAAGCTCATATTCCCCAATTCTCCATTAAAACAGTCGTTGAAGCTTTGAAAATAAAAAAAGAGAGAGAGACTCCCCTCCTTAACGAAATCAACCTAAAAAGGTAAGAGATTTTCATGTATTAGTTTTAAATTCTTCTAATTTGTTAAAAGTTGTAAAATCAAGTTATCTTTTGATATTAGGATTTGAGGGAAGGCAAGACGAAGGGACTTGGTTTGGGTTAAACCCGTCTTTTATTAAATTATTTAATTAAAATTATTTATTTAATAAAAAGTGTCCAACATGCGTTAACTGATAGTCAAGGTTGATAAAAATAGGGTCAAAACATGAAATTAAAATGGTCTTTTAAGAGTTTTGTGAGGTAATAGGATATTCATAAATTTAAAATGTCTTTTATCAAATTCGTGATAACGCCAATGATGATCTTGTATCTTTTATCTAAAAAATAAATAAATTATCGATTATGACTCATGTTGTTATTTACTACAAATACATAACAACAACTTTTGCTTCATTCACAAGCTGTTTTGTTATATTTCAAATTAGTGAAATCATTAGTGAAAGTGGACATAATGTCATTATTGGCAAATAAATATATTGTTGTCAAAATAAATCCAGATTAATGGCAGTTTGTAGTCTTTATTCACTCTCTTTCATTCAACATCACCACTCTAGGACACATCATTATCCACATTAAATATTTTTGAAAGGTTTGTTATTTTTTCTAAACAACAATAGGTCCTTTTCATTTTTTTTTCTCTTTCCTTTTTTGTCTTGATATGTCTAGCACACACTTTGTTGGCATCTGGTGTTGTCCCTATAGTTAATGTGTAATTCCTTTAGAATTTATTGAACAATTATAAGTTGATGTTGGAATTTGAGATTGAGGGATAATTAAGAAAGAGAAGACACAAAACTCCCTATATCCTAACAAACACAAATTCATATAGTACATATAGTTTCTATTCAAGCATTATTATTCAAACAAGAGAGGCAGCTGACACGGGATTAAAAATAAAGAAATATAGTGATTGCAAACACATTTTTAAAATCACCCGATAACTTATAAGAGAAGAGGTTACAATGTTGAAATACACTTTATCCTTAATAAAAATTTTGTGATAGAACCACATGTATGGACTGGAAGGTACATGTGGTGTAATAGCAATATGTTGCACCACTGGAAGGTATACTCTTCAAAAATACCATTAGAGTGTGTGTCAGATTCTCAAAAGCTACGTATTTTTGGAGGATCTAATTTAATTGCACAATATACAAATGGCAATATGCAATCATCCACCAATTTGCACTTTCTTCAAAATATATAAATGACAAAATTGTGTTATGGGACTAAAAAGTATAAAAAGTCAACTCTACGTGCACTTTTATATCCATTTTCATTCACTGTAGAAGGTCTCAACAAAGGTATAAGTGCAATAAGAAACGTAAACCTAGAAGGATAAACTCAAGCAAATACAATTGAAAATAGAGAGAACAGGTATTCATGTTGTAGACATGTAAAATTTATTGGGTCAAATTCATATAAAAATTGGATTTGACCCATATTTTATTGGGTCTAAAATTATTTTGGTCTATAAAAATAATAAGCCTATTTTATTTCTCATCAAGGACTTCAAGGCCCATCTCACCTTAAGGACCAAACTTATGCCATGTGTCAAGTGACGTGGCATCCCAGTCATATTAAATACCAATGAAGCAAGACCATACACATCAAATGATGTGGCAATCTAAGTCAAGTTCAAGAGCCAATAAAACATCGCCAAGTCTTCCAAATGACATGTGTTTTGCCAATCACAAGCAACCTTGTCACATAATATTTGTGTTAAGCTTGAAAATTGAATGGACCAATCAGAATGAGGCAAAAGAGGTTATTTACACTTGGATTGCCTACCCCTTACAACTATAAATATGAGGGTTACATAATTTTCTGAGGTCATTCTGCAAGTAGTGGAGAAAGCTACTGCATTGACTACACAACTCTTCAAAGAATTGACCAACGGAGTTTTGCATGTAGATCAACTCGATAAGATGAAGTACTGTCAGACAATTACTGGAGATCCAAACACATTTCTAGTAGGCTTAAATCACCCGGAAGTTTGATAATTATGCTACAAAAAGCCCTCGAATCACGGAAAAGCTTAGGAGAGAAGAATTGAGAGAATAATAGAATTGTACCCGCAAATTTCGTTTATATAAAATCATTATTTCTTTTTATTTATTTTTGCTTGCATTTAATTTTTCGTACCACAAATATTTGTTGCAAAACAATTTTGGCGCGCCTAGTGGGACCAGTTTTACTCTCCATCTCTTCTTCCTGCGAAATCAAATTCAACCACTACTATGGACTTCTAAAATACTAAAGTTGTCTCATGCAAGAACTTTGCTACTGCCACATCTGATGAGCTCATCCATGTTAGTCCACTCACTCGGCGCAAGTTGAAGACTAGTGGTTGGGATGGATCTGAATACTTCACTTCTTTGAAGAAGGCAAAAAAGAAAAAATCTAATATAGCGGTTGGAATCGCAAACCCTGGGGGCAACTTGACATCTTTGCTATGTGACGAACTCTCTCAGACCGGCTTCAATTTTAGTGAATCTGAAGATTCGACTGATTCTTCAATTTTAACAAAGGTGAACACCTTGATGGTTGATGCAACTGATATGGATGAGAAGTTCACAATAATAGAACAAACCACTAGAGTTTTAAAGAAATCTGTTGAGGATAAAGATCTTCAAATCGCTCATCTGATGAACAAGTTGGAGTCCTTCGCCTTTGGAGAATCAAGCCACGACCCTGCTTATCCACCCGAATTTACAATGCAAAATAAGAGTGTCGACGAGTCACCTAGCACGACTAAATCTCAAAAAGAGAAACAGTCTACTTTGGGTAGAGCTTTGTCTGTTCAGCAGTTGCAAGACATGATAACTAACTCTATCAGTGTTCAATATGGCAGAGCACCACAAAGTTCGTTGTATTATTTCAATCCTTACATAAGGTGAATTGACTGTCTATCTATGCCAACAAACTATCAACCACCAAAGTTGCAGCAATTTAATGGAAAGGGAAACCTGAGGCAACACATCGCTCACTTTGTCGAAACTTGCAGCAATGCTTGAACAAACGGCGATCTACTGGTGAAATAGTTTGTCCGCTCATTAAGGAATGCATTCAACTGGTATATCGATTTGGAGCATAAGTCAATTGATAGTTGGGAGCAGCTGGAGAAGGAATTTCTCAATCGGTTTTACAGAACTCGATGAACTGTGAGTATGATAAAGTTGACTGACACTAAGAAAAGAAAAGATAAGCCTGTGGTAGATTACATCAATATTTTGAGGTCATTGAGTTTCGACTGAAAATATGATACAGGTATCATGGGCTCGAAACCAATTACTAGGAGCCAAGCTCGGGAACTACAAAGGCTCCAAGACACGTTTATGAAAATGAACCTATTGGAGATGTATTGCAGCCGCCCAAAGGAGTATATGCATTGACATGTGAGGATTTTCCTTAGGTGTTACAAAACACCCCAAAGCTGTCCACTTTTTCATCCCAAACCCACCACTTTCATTAAGGGTAGAAGGGTTCTTTCCTCGTGACTTTTGTAGTAGACTATTTATAGGATCCTTTTAGTATTTCTCTCCTTAGTTATCTTATTTTGAATGAAGATTATAACATTGAAACACAATTTTCCTCTCAATAAGTGAGTGGACCACCAACTTTGAACATCACAAGTGAAATTTTGTTGTGAAACGGATAGAAACGTGAGTGCTTGAGTGAACCGAGTTCCTCTTGTGTTCACATAAGAACTTGGTGCTTGTTAATGTGATTTGTAGAGGTTTTAGAGTTTTATACACTCTTTAGTTACTACATTTCATATTCTCTTTGTGTCAAGTTATCTATCTTCTTTATCTTTCAAGTTTGTGTTTGTTGTTTCTGCTTGGTGTCTTGTATGTGTGGGCTGTTTTGCGAGATTGTGGACTGGTTTGTGCTTATTTAGATACCTCTTGGTATCATTTGGTATCAGATCCATCATTTATTTCATTCCCACGAGATCAATATCAGGATTGTTCACTCAAAAATAAAAAATAAAAAGTTGAAAAGCTGAAAAACTCTAAAAATAGTAATCTGTCCACGTTTTTGTGTTTAGGCCAAAATTTGAAGCCTAGTTTTCTTGTGATTTTTGTGTGTTTTGTGTGTTCTAGTGTTATATCTTTGTTTCCTAACATTAGAAGAGGTGTCCAAGGTCGAAAATCTCACAAAAAAAGTTTTTCTACGGGTTTGGTGTCTTGGCCGAAGTGTTTTTATAGTTTGGTCGAATTTGTGTCTAAATTTAGTTGATATTTTGCTTGTCTTAGTAGTTTTGTGTGTAAGATTGATGTTTCCATAGCACACTTAAGTCTAAGGTACAAGATTTGAGCTTTTTTTTAGTGTTGTTAAAGGGTTGGGAGGATTAGATATTGTTGTTGTTAATGAGTGTTCTTGTTGTTGTTCATATTATTCTTGAGATGAATGTTCAACAAAAGGCTTGTTTGATTTGAAAAAGGGAAGTGAGAGGCAAAGTCTTGTGTTTGTCTTGGGATTACTTTCAAGACAACAATAAAGTGGCAAAGAAACAAAGACCCACCAAAAAGCTTGCTTACCAAAAGAGTGTCAAAACATCTTTCAAGAAAGGCAAAAAGGGGAAAGGGATAAAGACAAAGCAAAAATGTGTCTTACCATTTTAGTGCAAGTTCGTGGAAAGTTGATGGAAACATTTTGAACTTTGAAAACAAGAGTCCCAAGACTTGTCTCATCATTCCAAAACCGAAAATCACATCAAACAAAAAATATTAAATCATTCAAGTTGGACTACAACAACTTCAACAAAACAACACCCCAAATGGCCAAAATTAAAAATAATTATGGGCCACACCAAAAACAAAACTCAAGTCATAGGACATTCCTAGTTTCTTTCCTTGTCTCTATTAGTTTCATTTTTTTTACTCCTATACTAGTTTACAACTAGTAACAACCTACTAAGTTGTGAACTAGTTTATGTGTACTTCTTTCGTGTTAAGCGTTACATATGGTGCTTTGCTCATTTATAATTCATAGTTGTTTTTGGTTCAAGTTCGTACGAAACTTCTTTGAGTCTTCAAACCAAAATCCAATCGAGAGTAGGCTCATTCCTAATCACTCAAGGATTGATAGCCGTCTTACAACACTTGATGAACCAAGTGAGGAAGCCAAGTGTGAAGAACGTGTGAACGTAGTTTGAACTAACATTTGCTTATTTTATAGGTATAATTGCAAATGGAACCCAAAAATTCCAATGCTCCAACCGCGGAAAATAATGTTGTGAATGCCTTCTTAGCTAGTCTTGAAACTTTGTCTCGAGGCGTGGCTAGGATGAAGGCAAGTATAGAGAAGTTGGGCTAGGATATAGCCTCAACGAGTGAGAGGTTGGAGAGGGTGGAAAGCCAAAGGAGTTCTCAACCTCATACCCCTCAAAACACCTCACCTACTATTACTCCCGAGACCTTACACCAAAGATTGTATCTACAAAGTGCTACAAACCAAGTCAATCCTTATTCCCCAAGCCGAGAACAAGATGGACCTAGCCATTTCTCACTCCACCAAGTTCCATAAGACAGACTTGGAACCCAAATTCCATCCCTAAACCCAAATCTTCCACTCCAAAATTCTCCAATTCAAAGACCTACACTCCACTAAATCCAATGTCTACTTCCCAAGCTACACTAACTCGGAAACACCCCATCCAAGTAGAAAAAGGGAGAGTTAGGATCTAAGGATAATGAGGCCAAGCCTCAAGATGGAGATAAAATTAGTGGTGAGACACAAAAATAATGTGAAGAAAAGAAGGCAAGGGAAAGGAAACAGTGGGTAGTGAAGTAGGAAAGGGAAAGAAAAATGTGCTTGTGGGGTTTGCCCACAAAGGATCTTTGATACTCACTAACCCATATGCTAGAACTTTTCCTAGAATTGATCCTTATTATGTATAGGTTCAAGTTCATATTCTATCAAAGAAGGATCAAAAAGGGGTTCCACATGATAACATGGGAAATGAGCTAGTGACACCCTTGGCCGAGAGCTCCGAACAAGTGGACTATCGTGGCATACACCGAGGTATAATTGCTATACTCTACACTTATTTAGGCTTGAAATTTTGTGATAAGGATATTAGTATCCAATCTGAAGTATCTTTGGGTTAACATAGTGTAGAAAATTATGAATCCTTCCTTGGTAGTTCTCTTATTGCATATGTTGGTCAATTTGCTATTAAAGATAGTTCAATACTTGATCATGTGAGTGGTGTGATTCAAAGTCCTTAATTTAGTGTTCATTATTGTAATATTGACCATGATATTGGACCTATTCCTTTGGGCTTGTGTAATGCAAACCGTGCTACTAGTTTTGCTCAAGGTAATCATATGCTTGGAAAACATTTGAATAAAGGTGTGCTTGATCTTAAAAGAAGACTTCTAGCCCCTAAATATTTAGTCTTGGATGATATCCTAGTAAAAGTATTGGTTAATCTTGGCTTATACCCTTGGTTACACCATCCCTTTGATCCCGGAACACTAGTGGGTTGGAATAGGATTTGCCTCGGCTTATGCTTATCTTTCCTTGATGATTATCTTCTCCCTGTCCTTTGTAATTTTCAAACTATGTGTTTCATGGTAAAAATAAAGGATTTCTGGTTGAATTTTAAAAGTGTACTCCCTCGCCAAGATGTCTTCACACTTGATTCCTTTCTATACTACCTCTTTACCTATGATGATAACCATGTTAATTTTGAATTTGTATTGTGTAGTGGTAGGAAGTTTGATGGCTGGTTTTTTTTGTTTGCGTGATGGTGATATGTGGTTGAGGTGGATCTTAAGATCAATAGTGGCACAATATTTTATGAGGTCCTTTGTAGAGGTAATGAAAAAAATGTATCTTATGGTTCCTAAGATAATGGTAGTCTTACCTTTTGGGTGTGGTAAAGCCATTAAGGCGATTGTAGTTTCCTTATCTCTTGATATTTGCCAAAGCCACTTCCTTTGTGCCATTCATGCTAAGCTTTTCATGTCACACACAAAGGACCCGTGGGTATATTCCAAATGTGAACAACCTTGGCTTGATGACATATGTGATAGTTTTGGATTGCACTTCTCTTTCCTTGATGTTTATCTTAGACATGTCCTTTGTGATGCTTGTGGTATGTGTCTTATGATCATAACACAGAATTGTTTGTTGTATTCCAAAAGTGTACCCCCTTGGCATGTTTCTATGATTTGTGGTACTAATGCTAACCCTCCTATCATGAGGATTGTGTGCTTGTTTTCCCTCTCTTTGGTTTTGCAAGGTACAAATTTGAGAACAAATTCCTTTCAAGATGGAGAGGATGATATGGGTATCATGGGATCGAGACCAATCACTAGGAGCCAAGCTCGGGAACTACAAAGGCTTCAAGATACATTTGTGAAAATGAACGTATTGGAGCTGCCCAAAGGAGTATATGCATGGACATGTGAGGAATTTCCTTAGGTGTTACAAATCACACCAAATTTGTCCACTTTTGCATCCCGAACCCACCCCTTTCATTAAGGGTAGAAGGGTCCTTTCCTCATGACTTTTGTAATAGACTATTTATAGGATCCTTTTAGTCTTGCTCTACTTAGTTAGTTTATTTTGAATGAAGATTGTAACATTGAAACACCATTTTTCTCTCAAGAAGAGAGTGGACCATGTTCAAGGTTCCACTTGTGTTGTGAAACGGCTAGAAACGTGAGTGCTTGAGTGAACCAAGTTCCTCTTGTTTTCATGTAAGAACTTAGTGCTTGTTAATTTTATTTGTAGAGATTTTAGAGTTTGATACACTCTTTAGTTGATACATTTCATATTCTCTATGTGTCAAGTTATCTATCTTCTTTATCTTTCAAATTTGTATTTGTTGTTTCCGCTTGGTGTCTTGCATGTGTGGACTGTTTTTTGAGATTATAGACTATTTTGGGCTCATTTAGACACCGCTTGGTATCAAAAGATCGCCTTTCTAAAATATCCTCTTTAGAAATGTGCACTCAAGGAATGCATTGGGTCCTTCTATACATTCTCCAAGGAACCAAACCGCGAACATTTGAAGAGCTTGCTACACGAGCACATGACATGGAGTTAAGCATCGCAAGTCATGGGAAGACTTCTCTTTTTGTTGATCTTACAAAAGAAAAAGAAGTTTAAGAAGGGTACGACCCTAAAGATCCATACTAAAGAATCCATGGCGGTGAAATCAACTTCAATAAAGGTCACAATGAAGCAAAAAGTGAAGTAAGACAAAACCTCCAAGCAACAACCAAGGGAGGAAAAACATTCCCCAACTTTGAAAGAGTTGGAAGCAAAAGTTTACCCGTTTCCAGATTTAGACGTACCTACGATCCTTGATGAATTGTTGGCCAAGAAAGCCATTGATCTTACGAAATCAAAGAGGCCTAAGGAAATTAATAGGGTTAATAATCCTAAGTACTGCAAGTTTCATCGTGTCATTGGCAACCCGATGGGGAAATGCTTTATTTTGAAGGGGAAAATCATGGCACTAGTAAGTGAAGGGAAAATCATCATCGACATGGATGAAACCATGGACAAAAATCATGCTAGTGTTGTCGATTGACAAAAATGCTCCATGCCACAGACTATACGAAGAACCATTTTATTGAAATTTGGGAGCTTCAGGCCGGTTAAAGTTGATGACCCAAAAAGAATTTCTGAAGTTGCAATAGAGGTAGACGACAATTCTGAAAATGATGAGGATGGCAATTGGACTCTAGTTTCTCATTAACAAAGAGAACATTGAGCAATTCCAAGGTTATGACTTCCTGAGCTGAAAGTGATGGGGAATAATGTAGATCAGCTATGACTAGCAAAAAGTATCAACATTAATGCTAGCAAGAGGACCAGTGGTTTCATGTCACAGAAGGCCCGAAGACCTGTCACATTGCATGAACTTTTTCCAAAAAAATACCTTCAAGATAGCCAAGTCAGGGCGACACATGTAATTTACAGCATAGAATAACCCAAGGAAAGCAAGCAAGAGCACAATCTAACAATAGCAAAAGAATGTCATGTTAAGCTAGTAGTTGCATAGTGTTTTGCTATAATTTCCTTCATCGATGATGACGTTGTTAGGGTCAAAACTGCATAACAATCCTTTGTTTATCATAGGAGCTATTCGAGAACAATATCTCAATCGCTGATTGATCGATGATGGTTTAGCGGTTAATATCATGCCAAGGAAAGTGCTCAAAAGGCTTGGAATCTCTATTGATGAGCTGTCCAAAAGAAATATAACAATCCAAGGCTTCAATCAAGGAGGACAACGAGCCATGGAAAAAATATCCGTAGAATTATCCATTGGCAATATGAAATCAAAAACTTTGATTCACGTCATAGATGCCAAGACATCATACAACTTGCTGCTTGGACGCCCCTGGTTGCATGAAAATGAAGTGATGACATCTACTTTGCATCAGTGCATGAAGTATATGAAGGATGGTGAGGTAGTCAAAGTTGATGCAGATATTAATCCTTTCACAAAGATAGAGACATACTTTCCATATGCAAAATTCTACTTGGACTTTTGTGAGTTAGATGTGAAGAAGCCAATACCCTCCAACCCAACCGGGGTCAATTCAAAAGAAGAGATAGGAGTGCAAGTGGGTGTTGCTGAAGGAATCACCATTAAGTTCTCATCATCTGAAGGAGACATAAAAGAAAAGACAGATAATGAGTATTTAGTCTTTCACTATATTTCAGGTGAGTGTTGAAGAGAGGGACAACCCTTGCTAGAGGAATGTACTCAACAAGTTCTCCATCCAAGAAAATAAATGAACCATGAAATGTTGCAAGATTTGAAGAAGAGTATGATTGTACCAGTCGTAAAAATCCAACCTATTACTCCTGAGTCCTCAAGAAATGACACTTTAGTTGAAAAGATAAAAGGTCACTTTGATCTAAAGGCTTTCACATTACTTGAAAATCAGGTTATGACTTCTCCAATTTAATAAGACTAGGAGAGCTCAAAGATGAAGTCACTGTCGAAAAATACAAGGACTTTCAGTATCCCAAATGAAGTTGAGAAAGCAACGACATTACGTCGCCACTCCTATATTTGGGATAGGATTTAAATTGCTAGAGCCTCTTTGAATTTCAGCTCGAAAGGTGAAGGAAATGACTTCATCTCACCATATCTCAGTAGAAGGGCAAAAGAAGGGTGAGGATAAGAAGATACCACAACGGACCTTAGTGTTTGATCGCATAGGAAAATCAACACCTTATGTCTCTGTATTTTATAGATTAGGAGGAAAACATGGAAGTGGAGCTTCTAACTGTGTAGAAGGACATGTCACCACCGCGAATGCCTCTATTTTTGCTTGATTGGGAACTGCAAAAATCCATCATCTAGAAAGACATTGTTGAGCACAAACAATAATATTTCTCTGAGGACATTGATGATAATAAAATTCATAGAGCTTTCCCATCGCGCATGAAAATAAATTCTATTTTGTCAATTACTATAGATGTCCCGCTTAAGGTAAAAAAAAAAGAACTACTATTTTTACCAACCAACATCTTGGAGAAATAAAAGAGGATCCAGAGGAATCTAGTGCATTATATCATATAACGGTGGAGGATAATCTGTGCCATGATGAAATGGATGATGATGTTCAAGAAGCACCCTCTCAACTAGAGGATGGAGTATAATTGACTGTAGATGAATTCAAGGAGATAAGCCTCAGTACATTGGAGAATCCGCGCCCAACCTTTGTTAGTACACTTCTTACACCACAAGAAAAGAGGGACTACTTCAAGTTATTAGTCGAGTACAAAGATGTGTTTGCTTGGTCTTAAAAAGAAATGCCTGGCCTTATTCCTAAGGTAGGTATTCATCATTCGGAGATAAAAAAGGGGGCATGTCTTGTAAATCAGTCACAACGAGTGTTTCTCCCTGAGCTAGTAACATAAACTGAAGTAGTGGTCAATAAGCTCATCGAAGCTGGATTTATTCGAGAGGCGAAATACCCATCATGGATCTCAAATATTGTACCTGTCAAAAATAAGAATTGCAAAATACGTGTGTGTGTGTTGATTTTTGAGACTTGAACAAGGCATGTCTGAAAAGTAATTTTTTGATACCAATCATAGAGCTCATGATTGATGCGATGACTGGACATGAAGCTGTGTCATTTATGGATGGGTCTTTTGGATATAACCAAATTAGAATGTCTCCAAGAGACGAAGAATGGACGTCTTTCCAAACTCGAAAAAGGATATATTGCTACAAGGTGATGCCTTTTGGTCTAAAGAATGTGGGTTCCACCTACCAACGTGCAATGCAAAACATTTTTGAAGACATGTTGCATAAGAGGGTGGAATGCTACGTTGATGACTTAGTGGTGAAGACAAAGTGTAGGGATGGCTATCTAGATGATCTTAGTATTATTTTTGAAATGTTAATAAAATTTGACTTGAAAATGAATCCACTCAAATGCGCATTTGGAGTTAGTTCAGGAAAGTTTCTTGGCTTTATTGTGCGTCACCACGGAATTGAAGTAGATCCCAAAAGGATTTGATGCCATTCAGGAAATGTCAGAGCCAAGGAACTTGAGAGAGCTCTGCAATCTACAAGGTAATTTGGAATTCATTTAGCGGTTCATCTCTAACTTGACTGGACGGTGTCAACCCTTCAGCCATCTAATAAAGAAAGATGCCCCTTTATCATGTCAAAATGCTTTTGAAAGCATCAAAAGATACTTGTTGAATCCACCTATATTGGGGGCAACAACTCTTGAGAGGCCATTGATACTCTACATTGCATCATAAGAATGATCACTTAGAGCACTTCTGGATCAAGATACTGAAGCTAAGAGAGAACAAACATTGTACTATCTAAGTCAAAGTTTGATAGGAGCTGAGTTAAATTATACGCCCATTGAAAAGATGTGGTTAGCTTTGATTTATGCAATAAAAAAATTAAGGCATTATTTTGAAGCATATACCAACAAGCTAATTTCTCGAGTTGAGCCCATGAAGTTTGTGATAACTCGGCCAATTCTCTTAGGACATCTAGCCAGATGGTCTATATTGTTTAAACAATATGAGATCATATACATGCCTCAAAAAGCTGTGAAAGGGAAAGCACTTGCTAATTTCCTTGTTGATCACCCCCTGCCAGCAGAATGGGAGATTTCAGAAGAGTTTCCTGATGAAGATGCATTATTTACTAAAGAAATGCCGACATGGACAATGCTCTTCGATGGATTAGCACGCCAAGATGGTGCAGGGGCAGGTATCGTGTTGATATCTCCAGAAAGACTAATCTTGATATTTTCATTTGTTCTGGGTGAAACATGTTCCTATAATACTGCAGAGTACCAAGCTTTAATAATTGGACTTGAAATGGCATCAAACATGAAGATTCCACAATTGGATATCTATGGTGACTCTAAGTTGACCATAAATCAACTCTTAGGAAGTTACGAGGTGAAGAAGGAATATCTTATACTATATCATCGATACACTACTTGTTTTCTTGAAAGGTTTGACCAAGTGTTCTTAAACCACTTCCCAAGAGAAGAAAATCACATGGTAGATGCTCTGACAAACTTAGCTACGATGATGGCACTCGGAGAAAATGAGTCAACAAAGGTGCAAATGAGTCATCAGTGGGTTATTCCTGGTTGCCTTGATCTTCAATTAAACGAAAGCCTCCATACATCTGTTTGAGTCATTGAAGAAGAATATTGGTGAAAACCATTAATTAAGTATCTCAAACATGGAAGGCTGCCCAAGGAGCCACAGAAAAGAGCAGACGTTAGGAGAAGAGAACCACAATTCATCTTTCATGAGGGGATTTTATTTCATCGTTCTTCTGAGGGGTTACTCTTATGGTGTCTTAACAAAGAAGAAGCTCAATAAACAATGGAGGAAGCACATTCTGGCACATATGGAGCACACCAATCAGGGCCTAAACTTCATTTTCGCATCAAAAGGATAGGCTACTACTAGTACTGTCTAGAGCATGCTAAAAGGTGTCAAGCATGTCAATTTCATGCTTATTATATACATCAGTCTCCAGAGCATCTTCATCCAACAATAGCATCATAGACTTTCGATGCATGAGGACTTGATATTGTTGGACCATTCCCAAAGTCATCAAAAGGGAAAATGTGCATCTTAGCTGCTACCGATTATTTATCGAGATGGGCTGAAGCCATTTCACTAAAAGAGGTGAAAAAGGATAATGTCATTGATTTTATCAGGTCAAACATCATCTTTAGGTATGGCATACCAAGATACATAGTTACTGATAATGGGACACCCTTCAGTAATAAGATTATGAGGACTTTGTGCGAGAAGTTCAAATTTAAGTGGCATAAGTCTTCAATGTACAATGCACCTGCCAATGGTCTTGCCGAGGCTTTTAATAAAATACTTGGTGACCTATTGAAGAAAGTGGTTGCAAGAAATAAAAAAGACTGGCATGAGAGGATTGGTGAAGCTTTATGGGCATATCGTATGACCTACAAAACTGCTACCCAAGCGACTCTGTATTCGTTGGTGTATGGCATAGAAACAGTCCTTCCACTACAACAACAAATTCCAAAAATTTTGGTATTGATTTATTGCCAGATACCCGTCCTATTTCTATTTTACCATATAGGATGGCTCCTGCAGAGCTAAAAGATTTGAAAGAACAGCTAGCAGATCTTCTAGATAAAGGTTTTATCCAACCCAGTGTGTCTCTCTAGGGTGCACCTGTACTTTTTGTGAGAAAGAAAGATGGTTCCCTTCGTATGTGCATAGATTACCGCCAGTAGAATAAGGTCACGATTAAAAATAAATATCCCCTTCCTAGGATTGATGATCTTTTTGATCAACTTCAGGTTGCTAAATATTTTTCAAAGATATCCTTCGTTCGTGATATCACCAATTGAAAGTTAGAGAGTCAGATATTTCCAAAACATCTTTCTGAACCAGATACGAGCATTAGGAATTCTTAGTCATGTCCTTCGAGTTGACTAACGCCCCTGCAGCTTTCATGGATCTAATGAATAAGGTTTTTTATCAGTTTCTGGATCTGTTTGTCATTTTCTTCATTGATGACATCTGGTATATTCTAATAGCGGGAGGACCATGACAATCACCTCTAAATCATCCTTCAGACTCTTAAAGATCATAAGTTGTATGCAAATTTTCCAAGTATGAATTCTGTCTGACTGCTGTTGTGTTCTTGGGGCATATTATGTCCAGTGAGGGGATTAAGGCTGATCCCCAAAAGATTGAGGTAGTGAGAAAATAGCCCAGACCTACGATTCCAACCGACATTCAGAGCTTCTTGGGTTTGGCGGGTTATTACAGAAGATTCGTGAAGTGTTTTTCTTCCATAGCTACACCACTTACTAAGTTGACTCAGAAAAAGGTTAAGTTTTTGTGGTCTGACTCTTGTGAGAATAGCTTTGAGAAATTGAAAGACGAATTTACTACATCTCCTGTTCTGACTCTTTCGGAGGGTAAAAAAGGTTTTGTTGTATACTGTGATGTATCCCGAGTGGGACTTGGGTATGTTCTTATGTAGCACGATTAGGTAGTGACTTATGTATCTAGGTCGTTGAAGGTGCATGAGCGGAACTACCCTACTCATGACTTGGAGTTAGCGGCTGTGGTTTTTTCACTTAAGATCTGGCGACACTATTTGTATAGGGTACACATTGATATATTTACTGACCACAAGAGTTTACAGTATGTTTTCTAGCAGAAATAATTGAATCTCAGTCAGAGGCGGTGGTTGGAACTTTCAAAAGACTATGACATGAGCCTGCACTACCATCCAGGCAAGGCGAATGTGGTATTCGATGCCCTCAACAAGTTATCTATGGGCAGTCTTTCTCATGTGGGGAAATAAAAGAGGTAGATAGTGAAGGATATTCATCGACTTGCAAATCTAGGAGTATGACTTTTGGATTCCGAGGATGAAAGAGTGGTTATTCATGAGATAGCTAAATCTTCCCTTTGTACAAAAGTTAAAGAAGCACAGGTTGAGGATCCCATCTTGATGCAAATCAAGAAAGATATGGGTCAACAGATAGTGATGTCATTTGATATCGGTAGTGATGGTATTTTTAGATACCAGGGTAGTTTGTGTATGCTAGATGTAGGTGGTCTGAGGAAGAGGATCCTTGATGAAGCTCACACGTCGAGGTATGTTGTTCACTCTAGCTCTACTAACATGTATCAGGATTTGAGTACTATTTATTGGTGGAATAATATGAAGCGTGATGTGGCTAATTATGTTGCCAAGTGTTTGAATTGTCAACAAGTTAAAGTTGAACATTTGAGGCTAGGTAGTTCTTCTCAAGAGATAGCTTTGCCCTTATGGAAGTGGGAGATGATTAATATGGACTTCATTACAAGACTTCCAAGGTCCCGAAACTTGTATGATTCCATTTGGGTGATTGTAGATAGGTTGACCAAGTCAGCTCACTTTCTACCTATCACGACTAATTATTCGGGAGAGGATTATACCAAGTTGTTCATTGCAGAAATAGTTTGTTTTCATGGGGCACCTGTGTCCATCATACCTAACCAAGGTACACAGTTTTATTAACATTTTTGGATATCGTTTCAAAAGGGTTTAGGTACCCAAGTGAATTTGAGCACGGCTTTTTACCCTCAGACAGATGGGCAAGCTGCTTGCACCATCCAGACCCTTGAGGATATGTTGAGGGTCTGCGTGATTGATTTTAAAGATAGTTGGGTAGAGCACTTTCCATTGATAGAGTTCGCATATAATAATAATTTCCATTCCAATATTAAAATGGATCATTTTGAAGCACTATATGGGAGAAGATGTAGATCTCCAATAGGATGGTATGAAGTAGGCGAGATGCAGATGTTTGGGCTTGATCTTGGTCATCAGGCAATAGAGGATGTGAAAGTCATTAGAGAATGACTTAATATAGCTTAGAGTCGCCAAAAATCCTATGCTGATGTTAAGAGAAGAGATCTAGAGTTTGAGGTTGGAGATTGGGTGTTTCTCAAGGTTTCTCCTATGAAGCATGCGATTTGGAAAGAAAAGTAAGCTAATTCCTCGTTATATAGGACCATATCATATTGTGAAAAGGATAGGTGAAGTTGCGTATGAGTTTGAATTACAATCTAGTTTGGGTTCTGTACATCCGCTGTTTCATATATCTATGTTGAAGAAGTGTATTGGAGACCATTCTTTAGTGCTTCCTATCGAAGAAATCAAAGTTACAGACTCCTTATCCTATAAAAAAGAGCCTGTAGAAATTTTGGATCGCCAAGTTAGAAGATTGAGGAACTAAGAGATAGCACCGGCTAAAGTATGGTGGAGAAACTAGAAAATTGAAGAAGCGACTTAGGAATCAAAAGTTGACATGAGAGCTGGATACCCAAACCTTTTTGATCTAATGGATGACTAAATGGAAGGTACAACCCTTGCTTTATTCTTTCTATGCCTTAGAATGCTTGAAATTGTGCTTTTCTGGGTCCCGCTTCAACATTCGGGGATGAATGTTCCCAAGGGGGATATTGTAATGCTCCCAAACCTGTTGAGGGCGTCGGCTACTATATGTCACAGTCTTTTAAAAGTTCCAACCATCGCCTCTTCCTGAGATTCAATTCTTTCTATGAGAAAACATACTGTAAACTCTTGTGGTCAGTAAATATATCAACATGTACCTCATACAAATAGTGCCGCCAGATCTTAAGTGCAAAAAGCACAGTCGCTAACTCCAAGTCATGAGTAGGGTACTTCTACTCATGCACCTTCAACGACCTAGATGCATAAGCCACTACCTTACCGTGCTGCATAAGAACACACCCAAGTCCCACTCGGGATGCATCACAGTAGACAACAAAACCTTTTGTACCCTCCGGAAGAGTCAAAACAGGACCAGTAGTCAACTTATCTTTCAACTTCTCAAAACTATTCTCACAAGAGTCAGACCACCAAAACTTCACCTTTTTTTGAGTCAACTTAGTAAGTGGTGTAGCTATGGAAGAAAAACTCTCTACAAACCTTCTATAATAACCCGCCAAACCCAAGAAGCTTCGAATGTCGGTTGAAGTCGTGGGTATGGGCCATTTCCTCACTGCTTCAACCTTTTGGAGATCAACCTTAATCCCCTCACTAGACAAAATATGCCATAAGAAACAAATAGCCTTTAACTAGAATTCACACATGGAGAACTGTGCATACAACCTATGATCTTTGAGAGTCTGGAGGATAATTCAGAGGTGAGTGGCATGGTCCTTCTGACTTTTGGAATAAATCAAGATATCATCAATGAAAACTATGACAAAAAAGTCTAGAAACATTTGTAAGACCCTATTCATTAGGTCCATGAAAGATACAGGGGCATTAGTCGACTCAAAGGACATGACTAGGAATTTATAAGACTATATCTAGTTCGGAAAGTTGTCTTGGGAATGTCCAACTCCCTAACTTTCAATTGATGATATCCTGAACGAAGGTCTATTTTAGAAAAGCACTTAGCACCCTGAATTTTATCAAATAGATCATCAATCCTAGGAAGAGGATACTTTTTTTTATAGTGACCTCGTTTAACTGGTGGTAATCTATAGACATACAAAGGGAACCATCTTTCTTTTGTAGGAAAAGTGCAGGTGCACCCAAGGGAGAAACACTACGACGGATGAAACCTTTATCTAGGAGGTCTGCTAGCTGCTCTTTCAACTCTTTCAACTCTGTTGGAGCCATCCTATATGGTTAAATAGAGTTGGGATAGGTGCCTGGCAACACATCTATGCGAAAATCTATCTCCCTATCAGGTGGTATTCCTGGGAGATCATCTGGAAAGACTTCTGGGAATTCATTTACTATAGGGATAGAATGAAAAGGAAAACTTTTGGTGTTACAATCTTTAACCCGAATAAGATGATACAAGTAACCTTTCGAAATGTAATGCCCCCAAATTTTTCCTAGCTAAATTCTGTCCCTAAAGTATCAAGCTTTTTCTTCTAAAATGATTTACACTTATTTATCATTGGAATTCCATGGATTTTAAATTTTAATTACGTATATGACTAAATAAGATTTCCATTGATTTAAAATTCATCCAAAACGGACACTCGGTGAAGAAGTTATGGCTATTTTATATGCTAGGCGTAAAACGTCATTATTTTGGTGTTTAGCGCATCATGGAGATGGTTTAATTGGCAGTTGTCAAATTCCAGTGGGACCTCACGATACTGGTGTGTCATGGAGGATCCCAATTTTGCATTTGTCAATTTCTAGTGAGCCACCGCGATAGTGGCGCATCGCGGTGGCTCGTAAAATTGGGAACCAGTTATATTTTTACTCCGTCTAATTAAGGGTAAAATGGTACTTCTCCAACTCCTTATCATCTCTAACACAGGATTTAATCCCAAGAACACCAAAGCAAGATTATTTTCATCAAAATCTCTCAACAAACTCCATTAGGCTTTCAAACTAAAATCCTTGTAACTCAAGATTCAACCGTGAGTTTTTGAAGATAATTAGAGATTTGAAATCCCTAATCCGTAAGCTTCAAGAATCATTCATTATTCTTTGAAATAGAGGTATGTGGGATTTATCCTAAAACCTACATGGGTTTGAAATTGTTAAAGTATGATTTAAAGGTTTCGATGCATGTATTTTATGGGGG
>NC_061117.1:210537392-210585271 GCF_002878395.1 Capsicum annuum
GGAAGGGCAAGACCCTGACAAATTAGCTTGCGTTCGAAGGTTTCAGTTGAGGTAGGTTACGATTAAATTGGAGTTTAGACTCGACTTAATTGTGTGTATGCTCCTAAATTGGATACTTGTTGATTGGTATTCAGACATGTTTGAAATAGTTGATGTATGGATTGTTGATTCGTGTATAAATGTTTATTGAAAATTGACTTGATGGAATTATCTTATAACTTTAAGTCTACTTGTAAACTTGGTACATTGTGTGGCATGCTGTGAGGTTGTGTAAATTGATATTGATAATACTTGATTATGTTTATGTTGGATGGGTACCACGCCGGTACGTTTATATTTATGTTGGATTGGGTACCACGTCGGTATGTTTATATGTACATTTATATTTATGTTGGATCCGGTACCACGTCGGTACATTTATATTTATGTTGGATCACCACCCCGGTACGTTTATATTTATATTGGATTGGATACCACGCCGGTACGGTACATGAACATAGATTGTTTCCTGCAGGTCATGACTATTTGGTCAAAAATAAGTCCTATAGCATGTGTGTACATATTTGTGTTATTTTTGTGGATGTTTATAGTATGCTTGATACTCTTGATGGTTATGTGGCTTGTTTGTGAGCCCTGTTTAACCTGTTGTTGTTGTATTGTTGATTCATTGAATATTTATTGTGTGACAATGCCTGTCTACTTGTTATTTGATTTATGTTGGGTACATGTTATTAAATTGAGTTGATCTATGATACCTACTAGTACATAGTGGTTTGTACTGATACTACCCTATACTTTCCTTTTTTTGAGTGCATAAAGTGTTCTAGGCTCAGACATGATCTCACCTCTAGAGTTTGATAGCAGATCTTGATCCAAGGGTGATCACTCCGTCTCCAGGTTGCCATGGGTCATCTTATTTATTCTTGTCCATCTTTCGGGAAATGAAACATTCTTTATTTACTCTATTTTTGGATATCACTTTAGATATGACCCTTGTTAGTAGTTCTTGTACGATGACTTTCGGATCTTGAAAATTTTTGTAAGTAGTTTGTTTGAATTTCTGCATTAATAATAATGTTTGAATTTCTGCATTAATAATAATTATTCCTGGATATTTGTTATTATGTTGATTTTATAATAATATCATCTTAATATTAACTAAGTGAATGGATAATGGTTCGGTTTAGATGGTTCTCTCAAAGGAAGATTAGTGTGGGTGCCACTCATGGCCATTTAGGTCATGACAATTGTTTTCTCTATCTTCGTAGGTAACAGAGTTAGAGAAGAGTTCTACATTTTTTCATTATTCTGAAAATTAGGGCTTTTTAGATTATGATGAAAAAGAAGACTTTTAATTGTATTACCTTCGAGAATGGATTAAGAATTTTTAATTTTGATGCTAAAAAATGTAGAAAGAACCCGAGAAAATCCTAGTTTTTATCGTAGTATTTCGTTGAATATCATTGTATTACTGGATGGTATTTGTGGTATTTTTGGTGGCTGCTGGTGGTTGTGTCGGCATTGTTGGTTTTGGTTGTGGTTTCGGTGGTCATGGTGTAGGCTATCTTGGTGGTCTTGATGTTGGTATTGGTGGAATTGGTGGTCTTAGTGGTGGTGTTGGTGGTCTTGGTGCTCTTGGTGGTGGTATTGGTGGTTTTGGTGGCATTGGTGGGGGTCTTGGTGGCATTGGTAGTGGTCTTGGTGGCATTGGTGTTGGTCTTAGTGGCATTGGTGGTGGTCTTGGTGGTCCATCTATTGTAACAGGTGTAATATCTATTGAGAGATATTAAATAGGTCTTTAAACAGATTCTCATCTGTTCTGACTGATGGGTTATCCGTTAGAGTATTTTTTTTGTAATATGGCGTATAATAATTTATTAAAATTTGTCTTACCTTTTTAAAAAAATTCATGCAAACATTAAATGTAATGTATTTTTTATTTTTCAGTTGTTTGTAGTTAAAATCAGCATACATCTTTTGTTCATCAAGAATCCTTCTAAACTCTTGATAGACCGCCATTCTTGCTCTTACGAAAATATTTGCAGGAAAAGAACCTAGATAATTCATCCAAGTTGTTAGGTCATACGACTCAATAGAGATACCTATCGCACAAATTTGCATGGATAGGGGATCTTCCTCCCCACGTCTCTACTATCTCTCGTGTCCTAATCTTCGCCGTTATATCTTTTACTTTATTCTTTGCTTTCCCCTTCCCTTTTCCCTTTACTATCCTCAACATCATCACTCTCATGTGCACTACTTTTGTCATATTCGAAAATATCTACAAGGATTTTTGATTCAGTTGTCAACTCAGATTCATCGACTACAACATTTTTCCTCTTCAAAGTTTTGAAAACTTCTTCGACTTTTCACTTCCTACTGCTAGAGACGGTGATAAAAGGACTTTTAACTGCTCTATGAACTCTCACCATTTATGATCTACAACTAAAAATGAATCTGTAGTGATCGATTTATTGACCACTGATCTATTAATAAAAATGAAAAAATGCAGTAAAAACAAATATACCGTGGTCGGTCTATCAACCAGTGTTCTATAAAGAAAAATGAGAAATCGCCTCAGACCAAACATTCAAATCAAGTTCCGACTTCTCCAGATATTGACAGTACAATTCAAAACAACAAGAACACCATTCAAATGGATCCAATTCTGTACAAAAAAATTAAAATCAATATGCGATATAAATACAAAATTTTTCTAGTCATTATCCAAAGCAAAACATGATTAAACATGCGGATACGGCAATGTTAACTAAAAAAACTCAAATTTCGACTAAAAAAATCCCAACACAATGCGGAAACAAAAAAATGTACTAAAATGATCGGGAAGGAAGATTAAACTTACCTGAGTAAGAGAAACTAAAAAATTTTGACTTGGGAAGAAAGAGTCACCCCATACTTTATTTTTGAAAAATATCAAGAAAAATTCGGAGTAGAAGAGGATTTAAGGAGAGAAAAAAGTTTTTGAATTTATTAAATAATTTTAATAAATGTTTGTAAAATTAATAAATATTAAAAGGGACCGTATTATATTTTTTATAAAGTTGTATTCTCCAAATTAAGTTTTCAAAGTGAGCTGTTGGAAGTTTTCAACAGATATTTGCATTTGTTGCAACAGATGACTGAGCTGTTGGAAGTTTTCACAGAAATATTGAGATATCTATTGTAACAAATTACCTATCTGATTTAATTATCAAATAGATATTTCCATCTGTTGCGACAAATGATTGAGCTGTTAGAAAATTTTAAACAAATATTGATATCTGTTGCAACAGATGACATATCTGTTTGAAAAATGTTTTTTTAATTTTAATACTACTAAGGCGTTAAAAAATATTTCTTCGATAACTTAAAAATCTCCTCCTTGAGTAGTCATATCTTGCATTTTCAATGTCACCCATTTTTCTCGAGCCCCTCAAGTTATTAATGAATATTAATGAACATTTAAACTTATATCTAGAATTATCTCTCCTTCAGACCTAAATTTATTCATCTCTCTTCGTTTTCTTTCTCTCCCCTTTAGGGTTATCACAACGGTCTCCTTTTTTTCTCTCTTTTCTCACCTCTTTCTCATAAGAATCCTTTCTAATCTCAATTGAACTATATCTTTTCTTGACTGAAATTGTTGTTTGGATCCCCTTGCTTTTGACATTGCAGATATGTTTCACTGTTGCTCTTTCATTCTCGTCTTCTACTTTGCAAGTTATTTAAATCAGTTATTTACATCTATTTTTTAATTTAATTATCCTTTACCAATATCATATTTATTTAAATAATTTGAAGGAAAGGTTACTTGTAAGTCTTGAATGAACGAACCGTTGTTATTATTAAAATATGCGAAAAAGTCATCTGTTTGGAGATTTTTAAAAGCCTTGTTAGCTGATTTTTTAGGCATGTATTTTGTTTGTTTCATTGTTATTGATGGTGTTATTGATGTTGTTGGTGGGGTTGGTGTTTTTAGAACTTGTGGTATGTTGTTGTTGATAGTGTTATTGATATTGTTGGTGGGGTTGGTGTTGTTAGAACTTGTGGTATGTTGTTGTTGATCTATTGGAACAAATAATGTTGTTTCTTTGTTGTTGAAGTTGTTTCTTTATTTTTTGTTTGTTGTTGATGTTGTTTTTGATTGTTGGAACAAATCAAACCACTACCAAGGTTGGTTTGATGTAGTCCAATAGTTTACACATCTGTTGTAACATACTCTACATCTGTTGCAACAACTTATCCATCTTTTACGATAGATTACGATCTGTTGAACAAATAGAAAGTTGGTGCAACAAATGTGGAGCTTGTTGCAATAGATTGGTAATCTGTTGCAACTGATGGATAATGTTCTTTCTGTTCTCCTCTTTTTTAGCTAGAATTATTTTTATCTTGTTTGAAGATATAAGGAAATGAATGTTGATCAACCTTTGCCTGACCAACACAAGAGGCTACAGTAAAGATGGGTTCAGAGGAATAAGCTGCTTGTAAATGAAACCATTTCATATGTAGGAGGTATGTATTACTGATAATGTTATTGCGAAGACACACATAGAGTACACTGATTTTGTGAGCACTATTTTTTACTGAATAGGCATTGCTCATTCAAACAAGATATCTGCAATTTTACAGTTAAGTTTTATAGGTCCAAACTGATAAGGCTGAGGGACTATGAATATGGTTCTGATACACTATTAAGATTTAATGATAGTTGTTGCTCGTGCCTATGTGTCAAGCTTTGTGAAGTGATCAAGTTTTGGTGGCATTGTTAAATGATTCTATAGTGATTGGACTAACTTTTGGGGTGCATTAGACTCTGAGATGACCTTCGAAGCCTCTCACTGCTTCAACCAAGAGCGAAAATTAATATATTTATTAACCTATCCCAAATTTATATGGTTGGGTTGTTCAAGGTGATGATTATACGCCCGAATGAGTCGTAGCAGAAAACGTGCGAGGGAAAGGGGAGTTTATGAAAGCCTATATCATCTAAGAGCTAATTGAAGATTAAAATATAGGGTAGCAAGGAACTTCTAGCTAATTTGGCTGATGTAGCTGAATTAGAACATGAGAATTTTGAATCAAGTGCAAATATGAAAGTGTATCCAGTTCTGAAAATCTGCCAGTTGTCTCTCTGAAAGAAAATTAGTGCAGCTGGGCACTTTGATGGGGAGCTGTAACTAGGTAGCGTGGTCGGGATGATCACATACATAGAAAATAGTAGAACACAAAGAAAGCATTTTTGCGAGCACCGAGGGTTGAAATAATGTACCGTAAGTAAAGAAAACTTGGCCCAAAAATAGTTGCATTTAAAATAAGCAATCTAAGTAAAGGCAACAATTTCTGAATTTTAAATTGCATCTCATTCCTTCTTGTTTGTTGTTCCGACTCGGTCCACTCCGATAGACATGATCGGAACCACAAACAAGATTGAGTATCATAACTTCCTTAGCAATATGGAAACAATTGATTGTGTTTTCTTTCCTTATCATGCTTCCAACATATCTTGGAGAAGATTAGATGTTTGCTGTACTATGTGAATCCCGATAATTTTCAACCTTTCCTTTAGCTTGTTGATTCGGTATTCAATCTTGTCATTGCCTTTTTTGAGTTCAGTGTAGAGTTCTTTGTCTTTTGTGAGCTAGTCAATAAGGAAGGAACACTTTCTTCAAAGTTGTGGCATTGTAAATGTCCTTTAGAAGGCTTCTTGAAGCCTTTATTTGGAAGGCTTAAATGATACATAGAGGGTTGATATGTTTGTTTTAGGTCAATGTTTTGATACACACTAAAGCAGTGGTCCCAAAAATTGAATAGCTCACTTTCTCGAGCGTTGTTCAATGCAACTTGTTCTACCTAATTTCAAAGGATAGCCCAAAGGATGGCCTATCAAATCTTTTGAAGGCTAATTGAACAAGTTGCATTGAACAACACTTGAGAAAGTTAGTTGTTCAATTGTTGGGACCATTTCTTGAGTGTGCATCAAGACGTTGACCTAAAAAAAATATAGTGACCCACCATGTATCATTTAAGACTTCCAAAGAAAGTGTTCTGGAAGCCTTCTGAAGGCCTTTAACAATGCCACAGCTTCGAAGAAAGTGTTCCTCCCTGATTGACTAGCTAATAAAAGACAAACTCTACGTTGAACTCAAAGACTACAATGACAAGATTGAATAACAAATCAACAAGCTGGAGGCAAGCAAGAAAATTATCGGAATTCACATACTACAACAAGCATCTGATCTTCTCCAAGATATGTTGAAAGCATGCTAAGGAAAGAAAATACAATCAATCATATCCATATTACAAATGAAGTAATGAGACTCAATCTTGTTTATGGTTTTGATCATGTCAATAGCAGTGGACCTAATCGAAACCATAAACAAGAAGGCATGGGATGCAATTTAAAATTCAGAAATTGCCGTCTTCGCTTAGATTGCTTATTTTAAATGAAGTTGTTCTTGGGCTAAGTTTTCCTTACTTATGGTACATCATTTCAACCCTGAGTGCCCACAAAGCTGCTTTCTTTGTGTTCTGCTATTTTCTATATAGGTGATCATCCATACCACGTTACCTAGTTCCAACTCCCCAGTAAATTTCCTAGCTGCACTAATTTTCAGAGATACAACAAATTGATTTTCAGTACTAGATACACTTTAATATTTGCATTTGATTCAAATTTCTCGTGTTCTAATTTAGCTACATCGGCCAGATTCGCCATAAGTTCCTTGCTACCCAATGTTTTCCTCTTTAATTAGCTCTTAGATGATATAGGTTTTCATCAACTCCCCCTTTCCCTCACAATTGTTCTCCTATGGTTCCTTATGGTATATAATCATTTTCTCGAACAACCCTTCCATATAAATTTGGACAGAGAAATTTCTATTGGTATTCTGTTCTTTTTTGATGCAGTGCGATGCTTTGAAGGCCTTCTCAGAGTCCAATGCACACTTAAAGTTAAGTCCAATCGCTATTGTATCTCTACAATTACATCAAATATTGATCCCTTTTCAAAACTTAACAAACATAAACATGAACAACAACCGTCATTAATTCGTAATAGGGTATCGGCACCATATTTATTGGCCCCTTAGTCTCATCAATTCGAACCTATCAAACTAAACTATACAATGCAGGATCTTGTTTGAATGATCAATGCCTAATCTAGTAGAAACTGCATTTACAAAATCATTGTAATTTATGTGTGTTGTCTCGATGACCTTATCAGTAATACATTACTTCTACACATGAAAGTGGATCTATCCATCTGCACGCACTTTATTCTTCCTAGCCCATCTATAGCTTTATTTGAATAAACAAATTACTAACCTGTTGGATTTATAATTCTTATTTAATATTTACTTTTTATTTTGTCTAATCCTTATTCTAAATATGTTGACAGTTGGAGGTAGGGTTGAGGTTTTGTGGCAACGGATGAACCATATGTTACAACAGATGGTTAATCTGTTGCGACATATGAGTCATTTATTGCAACAGATGGTTATTAATAAAAATGGGTTATTATTGTTATTGAGGGTGAATGTTATGACTTTTCAATTATTTAATATGAAAAATGGTTCGTAAATAAATAATAACAAAATAAATGATAAACACAATTTATAACCATAAAAGAACAGTTATTTAATTTTAATAACTGATCGTGACCTTTCACCTTTTTTTGTTTTTAAATTATTTATCTATTATATAATAAAAAAGTTACAAGATTGGATTAAAGGTATATGATGATTGTTAAAAAAAGGTGAACAGTCGTGACTTTTTGTAAAAACTTACCAGCTTGATTTAATTAAGTCATTTCTTTTCACAGATAAAAATACCGAAATAAATGATAAAATGTAATTTTTAACCATAAAAAATGGTTATTTAATTTGATTAATTGATTTTAATATAAAATAGGCGGCAAGGTGCGACTTTTCGCCATTTTTGTCTTTAAATCTATTTTATAAATTTATATAATAAAAAAATTGGATTAATGACATGATGATTATTAAAAAAAGATAGATTATTTAATGCAACAGGTTATCGATTTGTTGCAACAGATGGTATATTTGTTGTCACAAATGGGTTATATGATGCAACAGATGGTATATTTATTGTCGAAGATGTGTAATCTGATGCAACAGATATAGAATCTGTTGCCACAACTTAATAAAAATGGTTACTAAAAAGAACTAATTAATAATAATAAACTGATAAGTCATGACTTATCACAATAATTAAAAAGTCAGTCAGCAACATCATTTAATTAAGTCATAACTTTTCAAAGTAATCGAACAGTCACCAGTTTGTATGTAATTAATAAATGGAGGTGAACAATCACACCTTTTTGCCTAACTCTTTCAAATTCAATCCTCTATAAGTAGGTCTCTTCTTACTCGTTCATTCTATTAAATTTATTTCTTGCATCTTGTCTTTCATATTACACCTTTAACCACTTTCTCTTTCCTGACTCAGGTAAGTTTTTTTCTTACTTTTTGTGTAAATATACCCAATTGGTAGTGTACGTTGTATTACATTTGGATTCTTTTCTTTACTTTTGTTTTAACATTTTTTGTCAATTCATATGTATTATAAATATGGCTAATCCACTGTGGGATGTTGCTATTTTACAAGACACCATACGGGAGCTTCAAACTCAGGTTTATGACCTTCAATGGGAATTGTCTGCAATGAGAGTCATGATGCTTTGGGAGATCTAGACGCTGTGGAGGGCACTGGTGATGCTGGTTGAAGATTGGCCGAATTAGCCTATGTATTTTTATTTGTTTTTTTTAATAAAAAACTTATGTTTGATCGACTTTGACATTTTAACTCTTATTTATTTTTCATTCTATCTATTTCTTTTTCTCAACAAATATGTCGACGATTAAGGAATAATTTGAATCCATTAGCAATAGCAAGAGTAGGAACTTAAAAATTGACTCAAAGCATACATAGATACTAAAGTATAGACCTCTATTAGATCATATTAATTAATAACTTAGTAAATAATTAAAGTTGATCAAGTAAAAATATGAAAATAAAAACTACAACATACCCAGTATAATATAATCCCACGAGTGGGATCTAGGGAGGGTGATGTATCCCTAGACCTTAACCCCCTACCTCCTGAAGGAAATTTTTTTTAGCCTATGTATTTTTTTTTTATTAAAAAAATTATGTTTGATCGACTTTGATATTTTAATTCTTATTTAATTTTCAGTTTGTCTATTTCTTCTTCTCAATAAACACGTCGACGATTAAGAAATAATTTGAATCTAGTATCTATAGCAAGAGTTGAATTGTATGGATTATCTGTTGGGTTTGTGGCAAAAGCAGTGTTGTGACAGAATAAAGATCTGTTGCACCGGATAAATATTTTGTTGCAACAAATTTCTCATCTGTTGCAACAAATATTTATCTGTTACAATAGAATAATTATCTGTTGCAACAGATAACACCTCTGTTGAAACAGATTAATCATCTGTTTGATTCATGTTACGGGAATTAAAGAACCATAAACATGAATCCAATATATGAGTCTTTTGTTGCAACAGAATGTGTATCTCTTGCAATAGACTAAGTTATATGTTTAAATTGTGGGTTCTTATGTTGTATTCATGAACGAGTTCTATCCATTGTTGAAAAATAGTAGCAGCGTACCCAGATGATAAATTCAACTAAAAATTATAATTTTACTTACCAAAGTCACCTATGAAGTAATGCCAAAGTGCAAAGTGATGTACGAAATAAAATTTCACCTAAACAATTGGTCAAGTAAAGTAGCAGCAGTAGTGGTAAAAACAATGACAATGGCCGACAAGAAGAAGATGATGATAATAATGAAGTAGAAGATGATGATAATGAAGCAGAAATGTCATTGCCGACAAGAAGAAGATGATGATAATAATGAAGCAGAAAATGATGAATAAAACAACAGCAATAATAAACAACAAAAATCAAGAAGACAGAGAAAACAACAACAGATGAGAAGAGAGTGAAACACGCCTTTTTTTCCTCTGTTACCGGTTATATTAACTAAAATTTGAATCAAAGTGTCAATTTAAAAACTTATAGGTTATTTTAAAATTTCCCCAACTTTCTTAATTCATAATAAAGTAATTGTCACCTCCACTCAATTATTAAGACTTGAGTCGCCTAAACCTCATTTTCAAATTTTTTTGTCACTTTTATCTCAAAGCCCCAGCTTACTATGAAAACATATCCATATGACATGGCTCCTCTAGTTCTATCATACGCTTACCTTACAGAGTGAAGTACAATTGCTCACCCCCAATAGCTATTCAGTTTTATCTCAAGCAAATATTTTGGATATGAATTTAAGCAGTTTTACCCAAATTAAGTAGCACTAAATAAGAAGGGAGATCATCAAACATCTTAGGTGCATAATCCACTTGAAAATTCCAACAGATAAACTGTTAAAGATATTAAATGGATTGAAGAAAACATATTATAAATAAAAGTTGTCAAGCAAACCAAGAGACTAAATTTCCAACAACAATTTTATACCTTAAAAATATTGGTTGATTTGAATTTGGTGACGTGGATCTCTAATAAGACGTCACATGGCAAAAAATGACTTTGCAAAACCATTGTTAAAAAAAATAAATGAATGAACTTGTTTTGTAACAGCATAGGTGTCCCAAACTTTTAACCGAATAGATGAGTCATTTCTAATAATTTAATGACATATTGGAATTATTTTCCCTGTATTTTTTAATTATGATAGAAACAATGGTTTCAACATGGCTGCTTAATTTAACTAAAAGAACCCAAGGTGCCAACACTGAAGGAAACAGCAAACCATTGGCCAATCATTCATAGCTATTAGATCAACAACTTAGAAAGAAACGAAAAACTCAGACTAGGCATATGAAGAAACTATGTGATGTCATTAAGTCAAAGAGTTTCAGTACCCTAGAGTAATTCTTTTCCCAGACTGGTAACATATGCTTATACAAAGCAATGATTACAGTATTAAACATTAAAATGCATCATAGTTGAGGTGCATGCAGGCTGACAAAAACACTACTGTTATCCCAAAACATAGCTATTAGGCAACGAATAGGTTATCTTTTAACTTGCATGTTCTTCCTTTCCTTCTTCCGCAGCCATTTACCTTTCATTTTCAACATATAAAGCAACTCACTCATGTTCAAGAGGAGATACAATCCACGTTTATTTTTAGTTTTTTCCTTGTGGCGCTTTTTTTTCCATCTTCGGGATCTCCTATCCATAAATGGGATGACCCTCGCAAGCATCTTCAACACAATTATTTATCCATTTATTAGGTAAAACAAGGCTTTGTTTGTAAAAATCAACACAAAGCGGATTGTAACGCCAGCCATTTGTAGAGTTACCAATGCTAATATTTGTAAAGTTTTCAATTACATGATCAACTGAAACCAATAATCTGTGATTCACTTTCCATACAATTTCACCATTTTTCCTTATACCTGTTAGAGTTGTGACCCGAATTTTGTTGATCCGGCCCAGAAAGTTTTGCAGTGCAACCCATTTTTGTGATTTTCAATGGGGTCTGTGGTGGTAGCATAGGGATCGGGCCTATAGGCCCGTGGACCTTTATGTTTTTTGGGATTAGGACTTTTTTTGTATGCACATATTATATAAGTTCACTTAGTGGGTTGTTTTGGGGTATCCAGAAAATATTCATTCTCCACATTGTACTCCTCTCCTTTCATTATAGTGAAACATCCTTTGCCTCTTCCCGTGGTTTTCCCACAAGGGTTTCCACGTAAATATGTGTGTTCTTGTTGTCTTTCTGCTTGTGGTTTGCTTTATTTCTCCAAATTTCCATTATCAAAATGAGAATAATAAGGACATCCAAATATCCTCAAATCAGAATAACTAGCAGGAGTACCGGGCTATATCTCTTATGGAGTCTTTTTATCAACCTCGACTGAGGGAAAGCGGTTAAAAAGCTGTGGAAGTAGCTTCATCCCAAAAAGACTTAGGTAGACCAGCATTAGAGAGCATACAATTAACCTTCTCCATTATACTCTTATTCATTCATTTGGCCACACCATTCTGCTGCGGAGTATGACGAACTGTCAAGTGCCTCACAATTTCTTTTGACTTGCACAGAGCATTAAATTTATTAGAAGATAAGTCTAAACCATTATTAGTCCGAAGGTGTTTTACCTGCTTCCCTATTTTCTTTTCAATCATGATCTTCCACTCCTTAAAAGTAGGCAACACATTATTCTTTTGCTTCAAGAAAAACATCCAAACTTTTCTAGAATAGTCATCAATATTAGTCAACAAATAATTAGCGCCTCCTCTAGAAGTATGCTAAAGCTGATTTGGTTGCTTATGCATTGAGTATAGCAGAAGGTATTGATTCCGATGAAGATCCTTCTTTTTACTTAGAGGAAGTTAGTTGTATTAATTCCGACTGATGGATGATTGCTATGCAGGAGGAGATAGAATAACTTTATAAAAATGGCACATGGGATTTGGTGAGATTGCCTAAAGATAAGAAAGTTGTCCGTATCAAGTGAGTATTCAAAAAGAAAGAAGGAACATAAGAAGTTGAAGATTCTAGGTACAAAGCAAGACTAGTTTCTAAAGGTTACAGTAAATTTCCAGGTGTTGACTTCACATATGTGTTTTCTCCAATTGTAAAGAATAGTTCGATTCGAGCCTTGCTTAGTATTATGGCTATGTATGATCTTGAGCTTAAGCAGTTGAATGTCAAAACTACATTCTTACATGGAGAACTTAAGAAGGACATATATATGCAGCAACCAGAGGGTTTTGTAGTTTCAGAAAAGGAGGACTATGTATGCTTGCTGAAAAAGTCTCTTTATGGCTTAAAATGATCTTCCAGATAGTGGTATAAGAGGTTTGACTCTTTTATGACCTCTCATATATTTTATAGGAACAACTATGATAGTTGTGTCTACTTCAAGGAAGTAAGTGATGTTCATTCATGTATCTTATCTTGTATGTTGATGATATGTTGATTGTAGCAAAGAATATAAGAGAGATAATAAAAGTCAAAGCCCAGCTCAGTAAGGAGTTTGACATGAAGGATCTAGGAGCAACAAAGAAGATTCTGAGGGATAGAAATAATTGTAAGTTATACTTGAGTCAGAAAAAATATATTGAAAAAGTGTTTCACAGGTTCAATATGCAAAATGCTTAGCCCGTTAGTACGCCATTGGTAGCTCACTTCAAACTCTCAGCCACTTTATCTCTAAAGACAGATGATGAGCGCGACTATATGTCTCGAGTTCTATACTCTAGCATCGTCGGGTCTCTTATGTATGCGATGATGTGTTCCCGACCAGATTTATCTTATGCCGTCAGTGCAGTTAGTAGATACATGGCAAATTCTAGAAAAGAACATTGGAAAGTAGTTCAGTGGATTTTTAGATACTTGCATGGATCTGCTGACGTTTGTTTGTGGTTTGGGCAAAATAGAGATGGAGTAATTAGGTATGTTGATTCTGATTTTGTAGGAGATCATGATAAAAGCAGGTCCCCAACAGGCTATGTTTTCACCATTGGTGGTTGTGCTATTAGTTGGAAAGATACCTTACAGACTACGGTTACTTTGTCAACTACTGAAGCAGGGTATATGGCTTTTACAGAGGCTTTCAAGGAAGCTATTTGGTTGAAGGGTCTGTTTGGTGAACTTCGCAAAAACTTATAGATTAATACTATTTTTTGCGACAGTCAGAGTGCTATCTTCCTTATGAAAGATCAGTTGTTTCACGAGAGCAAAAAGCATATCGATGTTCGGTATTATTTTGTGCGTGAAATTATTGCTCGTGCTGATATTGTGGTGTGCAAGATTAGTACTCATGATAATCCTGCTGATATGATTACCAAGACACTACCAAGTGCCAAGTTTGAGCATTGTTGGGACTTGGTTTGTATTAGCTGTTAAGATATGCCCTTAGGGGCTTTTGTGGAAGAGGGGGAGAGTTTGTCTTGAAATGGATTTGAGGTCTGAATTAGAATTCGTATGAAGGTGGAGATTGTTAGAGTTGTGACCCAAATTTTGTTGATCCAGCCTGGAAAATTTTGTGGTGCAACCCATGTTTGTGATTTTCAATAAAGTCTGTGGTGGTAGCGTAGGGATCGGGCCTATAGGCCCGGCGACCTTTATGTTTTTTAGCCTTAGGATTTTTTTTGTATGCACATATTCTATAAGTGCATTTAGTGGGTTGTTTTGGGGTATCCAGAAAATACTCATTCTCCACATTGTACTCCTCTCCTTTCATTATAGTGAAACACCCTCTGCCTCTGCCCGTGTTTTTCCTGCAAGGGTTTCCACGTAAATATGTGTGTTCTTGTTGTTTTTGTGCTTTTGGTTTGCTTTATTTATGACCGATTCCTAACAATACCCATTGGTTTCACCAAGTAATGAGTAACCTGAAGCTCATCTGAAGTAGACCTTCCATTATAAGCTGTCAAAAAATTGTCTTCACCAAGAGGAATAATTCGCAGAAAGTTACGAGAACTAATGTTGAACTGTTTCACCCATGAATTCGGTGCACCATACTCTCTCATCATCCAAATATCAACAGGTGTGTCATATTTATTATCAACAAAAAAAAGTAATTTGTGTGACACAAACAGGAACATTGCATCACAGTGTAGTCGTACCTCATTAGTAAAACTACTTGGCAACATCATCTCTAAGAATATCTCATCATGCATATCAAACAAAACAATCATATTTATCCGAGTTAGTTCTTCTAAATCTTCCTACTTGGAAGTAATCCAATGTGAAGGTCCATTCAAATATACCAGAGGTGTAGTGCAAAAGAATTGATACGATAGTGTGACATGATTAATATCTTCCCAAACACCTGTACTTAGCTTATAAAGCTCTACATGTGGCATTCGAAGAAAAGTTGTGTGTACTATTCTTACCACCCTGTAGTCATTAGTAACACTATCAAATCCAAAGCCTTGTGCATGATCCAAGGTACTCAGTGTCTTAAATGTATAAATGGGTATTGGAAGTTTTAAAGACGTTCTAATGGATGGGTTCCAAGTATAGAAATGGTTCCTACAACACTCGTGATCATCCGCAAGACACAAAAGACCATTAAAACTACCCACAATATTAAAGTAATAGCTTGTTCGCTCAAATGGCAAATCAAACTGCATGTATTGATCAAAATTTTCATTATCACGGAACAAAGCAAATATTTCTTCGTCCGGGTTTATAGCGTAGTATTGCATTAGGATGTGATCGTCTTGTTTGCAGTTGAGGTGGATGTAGATAAAACTAGGACTAGTAAGAAGAGAGTACCATGACTTGCAAACACTTGTGCCTTGAAGGATTAACTTGTTTTATGAAGATGTCAATCATCAACTCTTGTGACAAATAATCGTACTTTTTATCCTCTAATAGATCTCCTCAAGTGGTTAAATATCTCTTTTCATGAAGGTTTTATTTGTGAGATGTGGACTGTTGGTTCAATTTAATTTCCAGTTCAACACACAAAAGCCTTTTGGAAGTCCATTGTGGTACTTTCGGGAAGATACCAAAACAGTTCTACTTCTCTGTTGTGACTATTCAGTTGTTCAATGTGCTTTCAGTTTGTTTCCAACAACCCAAAATTTTTTCAAAGTCCAATGTGGTACTTCATTTTCTTGTCAATTATTCCAAAAATAGTTTTTTTATATGTAATTGTCACTTTTGACATATTAAAAAAAAATATCTTTTAATGTTTTCTGTTATGCATTAATTACTTGTTTCCCAAATTAATTTTCAAAATCTAATGCTAAACGAATATCAAATACAGATACAAATTTAGACTTTATTGACATCAAATATATATACAACACATAGACCTATTAAAAACGTTGTCATCATTTGTTGAAATACATATGCAAATTCTTGTATTTATTATGAAATACATATACAATTGCAAATTAAAACTTTATTGACATCAAATACCTATACAAAGTACATATACGTCACTACTAAATAGCCTCCAACCTTCTCCTTCCCCCATTTTTTCGATAACCTCCACCACCACAAGAATCCATTTATTTATCATCCTCTTTTATTGAGACCCGCCATTTGTGGTGAGGCTTAGCTTTGACCAAACAGATCCCTTTTTTTTGGTGAAATTCAACCCACCAACGAGCTTTAAAACTCCACTGGAAACGCCTTTGACTCTGACGGATAGCAAACCCACAAACTCCGATGAACAACCAAGAACTAGCAATAATCTCCCCGTCAAATCAACAGCGATGTCCTCTGATGACAACTTCGATGATGCACAGATCTAGTCGGAACATAATTGAAATCGAAGAAATTAGATGAAATCAAATGGGAAAAGAAGAATAACAAAATAAATACGAAAGTAGAAATCGTTAGAATATGTGTTGAAGTTGAATGCTATTGTAGGATATAAAATAGGTAAAGAGAAATGAAAATTAAAAAAGGATAAGAAAAAAAAAAGGAAAATAAAAGAGCATGAAATTTGAATTTTATCAAAATATTGCTATTTTTGCCATCTAAAATAATTATATTAAATGTTAATCTTGGAGAAAGGTACAACAAAATACACAGTGAAATCTCATAAATGAGGTCTGTGGAGGGTAGAGTGTACGCTGACCTTATTACTACCTCGTGGAGGTATAGAAAGTACACACTTTCTATATGATCAACATCAGTAACAACAATATGATTTAAAGAGTGTGATATATGCTTTCTGAAACTATAGCTACAAAATCAATTCACTTCTATTTTAGTGGTTGAGCTGGTTAGCATTGGTTTCAGATTCCTCTGATAAACAACAAGAGGGGAAAAAGGAATAAGGAGGTCTAGAAAACAGTATCTTTATTGAAAATGTATATGTATACAAGTATCTTGAGTTTATAACTGAGGAGTAGAAAAAAAAATACAAGAAAGTCTAGTTTAATAAGACTTGAACAATAATTAGGAACCAAAAATCCTATTGCTGAAATTTTAATTTGAGGTAGCAACTCATGTCATGAACAAAATCTGGGATCAGTTTCATTTGGTTTTCACCTGTAAAATTGAAAAATGAACTATAAGCAGCAAGACCAGAATCATCTTTCAAGACTGTCCTCCTTCTACGACAGGTAAAAAACACAAATATCAGAGAAAGCAGAATCACTGCTGAACAAGAGATTGTGCTGTCAAGGGAACTATAATTTAGCTTACAGGTATAGTAATTCTGCAGGGAAAAAATATAAAGTCGTTAATTAATAATTAGATATGTAGATTTTGTCTAAAGATGGGTTCTAGTGTATGAACTCATTGATCATACAAAGAATACAAAACTGCAGTAGTTACTGAAGAGGAAGTAAAGTACAGAACAAAGAATTTAGAGAAGAAGAGAGAAATGGATGAATTGAATTATTCTCATTAATTGATTGTAGTGAATATATATATATATATATATATAAATACATGAACTAGAATATTCTAGATGATTAGGTGATCACATAACTAACTAACTCTTAATCTTGTAACTAGTTTTGTGAAGCTATATAACTAACTTAACTTATTCTGTGAACACAAGTTCAAGTATAAAACAAGAACACTTATAAAGTTATACAACACCTTCAACACAAGATGAAAATGACCTTTCAAAGAAGTGTGTTTTCATAATTTTATGGAAAAATAGATGAAGCAGAAAAAGTCAAGTCCTTCGAATTCATGGATTGTCCTTAAGGAAATAATTCCCCTCAAGTACCTGAGGTTGCGGAATTTTCCTCCCAGGATAAAATGTCCTAGCAATCCAACTGTAGTGGTACCTCAAACGATCAGATTCTCTTCGAACTTACTCAACGATTAGATGATCACACGGAGTATATTTTCAAAAAACAAGAAGAGTATTTTACAAAAAATTTTATTTTGTACATAAACCTGTGGATAAATACAGGTTTATATAGTCATCAAGTGCCCCTTCCGAAAGGTGGCAATGGTTCATCTGAAAAGGTATATCCTTTGGAAGAGTCATGTCTGTTTATTTGAAACATTTTGTCTTTTGTTTAACAGACACAACTATCTGAACAGTCACTCCTTTTCTAAAATAATGTCTTTTCCTCAAAGGTTATGTCCCTCCATTTTTCATTTACACCAATTGAACCCAACAATCCCCCACATGAATAGGGAATGAATATTCTTTGTAAACCTTTATGGACAAGTATGTGATCATGAGGCAAAAAATGATTGCATCTGGATAAGTGGGTTTCCCTTTGAACTTTTCATAGTGAACATGCATCGGATGCACTCGGTCAATCGGTAGATTTGATATCTTTGAACCATGGAGCTTTAATGTAAACCTAGACAACATATGTCACACAACTAGCCTTTTACTGTTTATGGTTCTCACGATTTTGTTCTTTTTCAGCCATAAACATGTCCCGGTTTCATGAGAGGTTAGAGAATAGACCTTTACTAACAATCTCCTTGAAGCGGCTTCCACTTTGCCCTCACATAGGTGATTTCTAAATGTTCAATCCTTTAGATTAAACTATTTGGTTAAATCTGCCAAATTTAGATAATCATTAAAAAACTTTTCACCTTAAATCTTATCCTTGTTTACAAAACATTGTCTATATCATAAGAATGGGTTGGTTTATTGACAATGTTGAACCTGTTAGACACAACTTTGTTTAATCTTCTTGAACGTAGCTCTTGGGATCTCCAGTATTCTAGGTAGAGTTACTGCCATGCTGACTTGTCACTTGTCCTTAAACCTATTCCTTGGATGTAATTTCAACTTCTTATTTAGATTAGCCTTTTGTAAGTGGATCCGACACATTATCCTTTGACTTTACATAGTAAATATTGATAATTCCACAAGAGAAAAGTTCTCTAATGGTATTATGTCTCCATCTTATTTGACGAGATTTACCATTGTACATCATGCTCCCTGCCCTATCTATTACCGCTTGGCTATGATAGTGTATACATACTGGTGCCATTGGTTTGGGCCAATTGGGAATATCTTTCGAGAAATTCTGGAGTCATTCTTCTTCTTCACCGGCATTATCCAATGCGATAAATTTAGATTCCAAGAGACCGCTCCTCCACCGATAGTAAATATATATATTGTGTGAATTTTACTTTGTTCAATCCAGTGATCCAATTTGCATCACTATATCCTTCAAGTACCGCGGGATATTTCTTATAATTCAAAGCATAGTCTTGAGTGTATATAAGATATCCCAAAACTCTTTTCATTACCATCCAATGAGTTTTATTGGGATTACTCATGTACCAACTCAACTTACTAGTAGCACATGCTATGTCTGGTCGTGTAAAATTTATTATATACATTGAATATCCCAACACTCTTGTATACTCCAACTGTGAGTCACTTTCACCTTCATTATTTTGAAGTGCAAAGCTCATGCCCAATGGAGTCTTGGAGATACCAAATTCTAGATACTTGAATTTGTCAAGTACCTTTTTGATGTAATGGGACTGTGACAACGCCAACCCTTGTGAAGTTCTATGGATTCTTATTTCAAAGATCACATCCGTAACTCCAAGGTCTTTCATATCAAACTTGCTCTCAAGCATTTGTTTTTGTAGCATTTATATCAGAAATATCTCTACTGATGATCAACACATCATCCACATACAAACAAACAATTACTTGGATAATTGGATTGTCTTTAATGTAAACCTATTTATCACATTCATTTATCTGGAACCCATTTTCCAACATGGTTTGGTCAAACTTTGCATGCCATTTTTTAGGTGCTTGCTTTAGTTCATATAGTGACTTAATAAGTTTAAACACCTTATTCTCTTTTCCTTGAACCAAAAAACTCTCGGGTTGTTCCATACAAATTTCTTCCTCCAATTCTCCATTTAGGAATGTTATTTTTACATCTATTTGATGGATTTCAAGACCAAATACCACTGCCAAGGCAATTAACATTGAAATAGACGTTATCCTTATTACTGGCGAGTGTGTATCAAAGTAATCAAGACCTTCTTTCTATTTGAAGCCTTTTACTACAAGTCTTACCTTGTATTTGTCAATAGTACCATCCACTTTCATTTTTCTTTTGAAGATTCATTTAGAACCTAAAGGTTTATTTCCTGGTGTAAGATCAATAAACTCCCATGTATGGTTTCTTAAGATTGAATCAATCTCACTATTGACTGTCTGTTTTCAAAAGGATGTGTTCGAGGACGACATCGCTTCTTTAAAAGTTTGAGGCTCATTTTCTAAGAGAAATGTTACAAAATTTGACCCAAACAAAGTTGACATTCTTTGATGTGTACTACGTCTTAGATTTTAATCATTCTATACATTATCACTTAGTTTATCTCGAGGTCATTTAGACCCTCACTAGACTGTTCATGTCTAGTTTTATGTGGATAAATGTTTTCAAAGAATTCAAAATTATCCTATTTAGTTACCGTATTTTTATTAATATCCCAATGTTCAAATTTATGAACCAAAAACCAACATGCTTTACTACTTTTAGCATATCCTATGAACATGCAGTCCACCATCTTAGGTCCTATCTTAACCCTTTTAGGCATAGGAACTTGAACCTTCTCTAGATACTCCCAAACTTTGAAATATTTCAAGTTGGGTTTCGTTCCTTTTCATTTTTCATAAGGAATTGATTGTGTCTTACTATGGGAAACTCTATTGAGTATTTGGTTGGTTGTAAAGATAGCCCTCCTCCCACAAGTTTTGCGGTAAACCAAAACTTATAAGTAAGGCATTCATCATTTCCTTCAAAGTTTGATTTTTCCTTTCCACAATTCTATTACATTGAGGTGAATATGGGCCATAGTTTGATGGACAATTCCATTCTCTAAACATATTTCAGCAAAGAAAGATTCATATTCTCCGCTCGTATCACTTCTTATAGTTTTGATCTTTTTACCTAACAGATTTTCAACTTCAGTTTTGTATTACCTAAATGGATATATTGCTTCTTCCTTACTATTTAGCAAGTAGACATAATAATATCTAGTGCAATCGTCAATAAAAGTTATGAAATACTTTTTTCCCACCACGTGATGGTGTTGACTTCATATCACTAATGTCAGTGTGTATTAAGTCTAAGGGATTGGAATTCCTTTTAATGGACTTATACGGATGCTTAGTATACTTTGATTCCACACACGTTTGACACTTTGATTTATTCCACTCAAAGTTTGGCAAAACTTCTAAGTTAATCAGTTTTTGCAAAGTTTTATAATTAATATGTCCTAAACGTTCATGCCACAATTCATTAGACTCAAGCAAGTAAGAAGAAGCAGAATTTTTATTAATTTGAATAGTCATTATATTCATCTTATATAGGCCCTCGGTGAGATAACTTTTTCCTACATACACTTCTCCTTTGCTAATTACAACTTTTCTGGAAATAGTTACACATTTGAATCTGTTTTTATCTAGAAGTGATACAGAAATGAAATTCTTTCTTAACTCTGGTACGTACAGGACATTATTGAGTGTCAACACTTTGCCTGAAGTCATTTTCAAGCATACTTTTCATGTTCCTTTTACTTTTACAGTAGCAGAGTTAGCCATGCAGATCTTTTCTTCTCCTTGAGCTGCAGCAAATGTTGAAAACAACTCCTTATTAGTACAAACATATCGGGTGGCACTGGAATTCATCTACTATTCACGAGAATTTTCCACCAAGTTGCATTGGAAAAGCATGACACATAGATTATCTATTTCTTTCTTGGACTCAGCCATATTTGCTTGGTCCTTTTTCTTGTCTTTCTTAGGAGCCCGACAATCTGTTGATTTGTGGCCAATCTTCCCACAACTAAAGCACTTTCCGTTCAATTTCTTCTTGGGTTAATTGCTTTCATTTCTAGCCTTCTTTCTCTTTTTGGAGTTGTAATCATCTTCTACAATATTTGTTCCATTCATTGTAGAATTTCCTCTTGACCTTCTTTCTGCAGTCTTATTCTCTTCAATGCGCAGTTGTATAATTAAATTTTGGGCTGACATTTCCTTACGTTTATGTTTTAAATAGTTCTTGAAGTCCTTCCACATAGGTGGTAGCTTCTCTATTATTGCTGCTACTTGAAACGCCTCATTAACGATCAGACCTACAATAAATGTTATGTGAATATTAAGAATATTTTTAAATTGCTCAACAATGGTATTTGTGAAAATCATACCTTTCGCAAGGAGATCATGGATGATAACTTGTAGTTCCTGCACTTGGGAAACAATAGACTTTCTGTCTATCATTTTATATTCCAGGAATCTTACAACGAAGAACTTTTTAGTTCCTGCATCCTCCGTCCTGTTCTTCCATTCTAGCGCTCCCCATAATTATTTTGCTATCTTTGTTCCACTATACTTATTGTAAAGATTATCTTGGAGACCACTTAAGATGTAATTCCTGCAAAGAAAATTCGAGTGTTTCCAAGCCTCCACAATCACGAATTGCTCTTGTTCAAAGGTGAACCTTTGAAGACAAAGAGTTGTGTGGTAGAAAAATATTTTACGCTGGCACCTATTGAAGTCAATACCCGCAAACTTTTTGGATTTCTCCGCTAGTGCCATATCTTGCGGAGCCTTAGTACGACTCATCGTGGTAAGACTAGTTGCTGCCATAGTCATTCCAGCATCATGCATTTGACTATCGGTAGTCATTTTCCTGTCACAACAAGATAGAATCTTTAGTATGTCAAAATACTATTAATAAAGTTGTAGCAACTTTAAACACCTTTTGTTTCTAGTTTAATGATGGAGTTTTTATGACTTCAAATAGTCAATCGAGTGATCTTTAACTTGTGATGAAGATTTGATTTCTTCAAATCACTAATTAAGTTCAAATGGAGTAGAAAGATAAAATCTTTGATCTCCAGAAACCAAGCGATACAGATTCCAAAAAAAAACTTTAGTGAAAAGAAAATTTCACAAATAAGCAAAAATTTTTTTCTCATGTTATTTCCTTAAGATTGTTATTTTCAATGTTTTCAGATGTACAAAATCTGTATTTAGGTACAATCACTTCAACACAAGTTCAAGTATAAAACAAGAACACTTGTGAAGTTATATAACACCTTCAACACAAGATATAAATGACCTTTCAAAGAAGTTTCTTTTCAGAATTTTATAGAAAAATAGATGAAGCAGAAAAAGCCAAGTCCTCCGAATTCACGTAGTGTCCCTAAGGAAATAATTCCCCTCAAGTACCCGGGGTTGCAGAATTTTCCTCCTAGGATAAAATGGCCTAACAATCCGACTGTAGTACCTCAAAAGATCGGATTCTCTTCAAACTCACTCAACAATTAGATGATCACACGGAGTATATTTTCAGCAAACAAGAAGAGTTTTTGGCAGAATTTTTTTTTACCTAAACCTGTGGATAAATACAGGTTTATATAGCCATCAAGTGCCCTTTCCAAAAGGTGGCTATGGTTCTGAAAAGGTGTATCCTTTGGCAGAGTCATGTCTGTTCATTTGAAACATTGTGTCTTTTTCTTAACAGTCACTCCTTTTCCAAAACAATATGTCTTTCCCTCAAAGGTTGTGTCCCTCCATTTTCTATTCACATCAATTAAACCCAACACTAACTTTGTCAACTTAACTTATTTCCTTTATTTTGTTCCTCAACACTCCTACTCAAACTTGGGGGGATAAAGATGTTTATCATCCCATGTTTGGAAGGTAAGTGCTCATGTTGAATCCTAGTTAGTCCTTTGGTGAGTTGATCTTGAGAAGGAATGTATTCAGTCTTGACTTGGACTTGTAGAATTTTTTCCCTCACGAAGTGGCAATCAATCTCAACGAGCCTTGTTCTTTCCTGATGGAATGGATTGACAACCATTTATATAGAAACTTTGCTATCACAAAGAATACTAACTAGTAACTTAACATGAATTCTAAGATTTGTGACTAGTCCAATTAACCAAGTTAGTTTAACTACTGTTGAGGCAAGACTCCTGTATTCAGCCTCTGCAGAGATCCTGGATATAGTTACTTGTTTCTTTGATTTCCAAGATACCAAAAAATCACCAAGTTTAATAGAAAAACCAGTAATGAACCTTCTTGAGAAGGGACATGTGGCCTGCATCACAATGTGTTTTTAGAGTGTCACATTTGTTGCTTGATAGTAAAAAACCTGATCCTGGACTTCCTTTGATATATCTAACTATTCTTAAGGTAGCATCCATGTGTGACTTCTTTGGTGATTGTAGGAACTGACTCAAAATTTGAACACTATAAGAGATGTCAGGCCTAGTAATAATTAGGTATAAAAATTTCCCTATAAGTCTTTGATACGACCCTTTATCTACAAGTATCACATATTGTGTATCAACTATTTCCTTATTGTGATGATCATATTCCATAGTTGTTAGCCTGATTGTAGAGTCTATTGGAGTATTAGTTGGTTTTGCAGAAGTAAGACCTGTGTCAGCTAACAGTTCTAAAACATACTTTCTTTAATTCATAAATATTCCTTTTTTTGATCTTGCAGATTCAATTCCTAAAAAATACTTTAAATCTCCCAAGTCTTTGATCTTAAAATCTTTGTGTAGTGCTTCTTTAGTGTCTATTATCTACTGTAAATCATCTCCAGTCACAAGAATATCATACCTGAATTTGTCTTTCTGCTAATAAAGAATGATCATATTATCTTTAAGTAAAACCATATTTGATAAGAGCCTCCGAGAGTTTAGCATTCCATTGTCTAGGGGCTTGCTTTAACCCATATAAGGATTTAAAGAGTCTGCACACTTGTCTTACTCCTGGCTCTTGAAACCTTGTGGCAATTCTATGTAAATTCCATCATGTAGATCACCTTGTATAAAGGCATTGAAGACATCTATTTGATGGATGTTCCATCCTTTAGATGTAGCAATTGATAAGACTGTCCTCAGAGTTACCATTTTAACAACAGGACTAAATGTTTCTTGATAGTCAATTCCTTTCTTTTGACTATTTCCCTTGGAAATAAGTCTTGCGTTGAACCATTCTATTTCACCTGTGGCCTTGTACTTGATTTTGTATATCCACTTACAAACAATATGTGTCTTTCCTGGTGGTAAGTTAACAACCTTCCATGTGTCTGATTAGTTTCCAAGGCTTCAATCTCAGTTTGCATTGCTGCTATCCATCTAGGATCTTGAATAGCTTCAGCATAAGATGTAGGTTCAGTGTTAGTAGAAGAAGATGCTAAAAAACTCTGATAGTTAGGATGTAAAGCATCATAATCCAGGTAGTTAGACAATGTATACGGAACATTGTATATGGACACAAAGTCCTTCATCCATCTAGGAGGATGAGTGGTTCTAGTAGATCTTCTGGAGATAGTTAGAACAACAGCTGGTTGTATAGGTATGATAGTATTTTCTGCAGATTGCTCCTCCTCAATGGGATCAACCTCCACTGATGGAATATTATTGATCAACTCTGATTCTGAGGTGGATGGTAATGCAGATAGAGTGAAGTGAAGTTCACTCTCATTATCATATATGTCCAGTGGAGCAGATGTTGTGAACAGGTTTTGTGTTGAAGACATAGAATTTAACTTGAATGGGAAGATATATTCCCTGAAGGACACATCCCTATGCACAAAAAAAACCTTATCAATGAGATCAAATAAGATATATCCTTTTTGGATATCAGAGTATCCCATTAATATTGACATCTTAGTCTTAGGCATAAGCTTATCAGACATATTTAACACTTTGGCATAGCACAAACAGCCAATTACTTTTAAGTGTTGTAAAGATAGTTGTCTACCATGCAGGTTTTCATAAGAGGAAACACCATTAAGAATTGAAGAAGGAAGCCTATTAAGGAGATAAACAACAGTTTGTACACATATACACCAGTATTTTAATGGAATATTAGCTTGAAACCTGATAGCTATAATTATTTCAAGGATATGTCTGTGTTTTGTTTCAACTATTCCATCTTATTGAGGTGTGTATGGATAAGATCTTTGATGGACAATGCCAAGTGTGTGAAACAATTCTGTCATTGATTGGTTCACAAACTCAGTTCCATTGTCACTTACAATCTTAACTCTAGCATTATACTAAGTATGAGTATGAGCAATGAACTGCTTAAGAACTACAATAATATCCGACTTTAGCTTAAGTAAGAATACCCAAGTCATTCTAGAATAATCATCAACAACAGTTAGAAAACATTTATGCCCATCATAAGTAGGAACCTTATACGGCCCCCACACATACATGTGAATTAAATCAAAAGCATTATTACTTATAGACAAGCTTTTTGGAAAAGGAAGTCTTGATTTCTTAGCACAAGGAAAAATTCTACATTTATTCAAAGTGTTCACTACATCTATCTTAGTATCACGAATTAGTATGAGAACATTTTTGCTAGATGCATGGCCTAATCTTTTATCCAAAGAATAAAATCTTCTCTATTCGAAACTGTCTTAACAGTAAAATTAGAACTAGTTTCAGCTTCCTTGCTTCCTGGTAGCCTTTGATTCATTAAGAAGTATAGACCATGACTCTCTGTACTAATCATCTTCACCTTGCCAGTGGAGAGATCCTGAAATAGGCAAAAGTTAGGATAAAATGTAGCAAAACAATGCAGCTATTTAGTAGCTTTAGAAACAAATAATAGATTAAACTTAAAGTCAGGAATATGAAACACATTGTGAATAGTATTGTCTTGTGCAATGGTACTAGCACCAGTGTGTTTGATATAAGATATGTCGCCATTTGGTAAATACACGGTCTTTTGAAATTCCGGTTGAGTTATAGACACTTTGTTCAGTAACTCAATATTTGAAGTCATATGGTTAGTGGCACCTGTGTCAATGATCCATTCAGGTTCATCATTGACAGCTATCAGAACACTAATGTTAGCTGTCATGTGAGCTGCATGAGTGCTTGAGCTGGTTTTGTCATTTTCAAGCTCTTGCAAATGTGCTCATATTGTTCCTTTGGAGGCTGCACCATGTTGTTGTTGAGAAGTGGTGCAAAAACTGATGTTACTGACAATTCTTGTGGGTGATATTGATCAGTAGAGTAAGCTTCAGTATATCCTTGATTTTTCATAGGGCAAGAGATCAGGGAATTAGTGTGCTCAGATGGAGTCTAGTTATTACAGTCCTCAATTACTGTATTATGAGCAGTAGGACCACACCTTCTCTGCTACTTGAACTTTGGTTCGTAGCCTCTGGGATCAGTATACCTGTGATTTACTCCCTTTTGTTCTCCATGCTTGGGATGCCCCGGTGGATACCCAATGAGTTTAAAACAGTCTTTCTTGTAGTAGCCCTTAAGCTTGCAATGATCACATGTGATATTTGAGTTATAGGTAGACATATAGTTTCTTTTTTCCCTTTGAGTCCCAACTTTGGAGTAAAATACAGACTCAGTAGGTCCAACACCTAGTAAACAAGCACTAGAAATAGCTTGAGATGCAGATCTTTGACTCTCATCACTAATTATCATGGAGTATGCTTGATTTACAGATGGTAATGGAAGCATCAACAAGATTTGACTTCTAGCTTGAGTGTATGATTCATTCAGACCCATTAAGAACTGATATAGTTTTTGCCTTTGCAGATATACCACAAAATCTTTAGATTGTACATAGTTACAAAGAGGGGAAGGAACCATGGATTCAAATTCATCTCACAATGATTTCAGTTTAGAGAAATAGACAGAAATAGCCTGAGAACCTTGAGTCATCTAAGAAATTTCTTGATGCAAGTTGTAGGTTCTTGAAACATCAAGTTTATCAAACCTTTCCTTAAGATCATCACACACAGCATTTGCATTAGAAGCATAAACTACACCCCCAATCAAATTACTTTCTACAGAATTCATTAACCAAGAAAGAACTATAGCATTAACTCTTTCCTATTGGCCCCTAATTCAGGTGGAAATGACTCCTTTTTGCAAGAACCATCAACTAAACCAAGCTTATTTCATCCCAACAAAGTAATTTTCATAGTCTTACTCCACAGCACATAATTCACACTACCCTTTAATCGAAAAGAGATGATAGTAAGGCCACTTACATCAATAGTTGACAAAAACAAAGGATGATTATGATCAATTGTAGTAACTGAGGGTTGAGATGAATGAACATTGAATGGTGCAGAATGTCCATTGTTAGTCTCAGAACTGGCAGCTGCAGCCATGAAAGTATTTTATCAAACACCGACTTTCAGAGAAAGAAAAAACCAGAAATTGATTGACAGTCCAAATAACTGTCAAGAACTTGAGCATGTAGCCAAGAACGGATCGTAATCTACTGGATTGTTCCAGTATTGCTATGATACCATGAAGAATATTATGAGTTCAAGTGTATGAACTCATTGATCATACAAAGAATACAAAATTACAGTAGTTACAGAAGCGGAAGTAAAGTACAGAACAAAGAATTTAGAGAAGAAGAGAGAAATGGATGAATTGAATTATTCTCATTAATTGATTATAGTGAATAATGATACATATATATATACATGAGCTAGAAGCTACTAAATGATTAGGTAATCACATAACTAACTAATTCTTAATCTTGTAACTAAATTAGTGAAGCTATATAACTAACTTAACTTATTCTTAGGGGCAGCTGTACCTCTTTAAAAAATAGGCGGCCGCGTTAGGCCCTCAAATTTGTGGGGCCTCATTTTTTATAAATACTATTTATAAAAAATAATTTTTTAATATATAAGAAAAGAATTATTAGAAGTAGTTCATATATCGAGAGTATTATGTCTCAAGAAAGATTAAATGAATTAATTATATTATTACTTAAAAACAATAATTAGAAAAAATCAATTATGTAATTTTGAAAATAGAGTTCATTAAAAAAAGTTATTTTTTCTTAAAAATTTAAGGTCTCCGTTTGATTTTCGCCTTAGGCCACGAATATGCTTGAGCTGCCCGTGTAAACCATTGGAGAAGAAAATCAGAAAGGTGCACCAAACTCTCTTGATAGAGTCCCCACCTTGGCCCCCAAGATAATAGAATAGAAAAGAAAGTAGGATCACACAAGTAAATGATAGCTAATCTTTATTACTTTACAGTACTTAATCACATGCCTACTACGACTAGCTTAGCTAGCTTTGAAACTATTGGATAAGAAAAGCGGAAACGTGCACCAAACTCCCTTGATAGAGTCCCCAACTTGGCCCCCAAGATAATAGAATAGAAAAGAAAAGAAAGTAAGATCACACAAGTAAATGATAGCTCATTGCCGTACTTAATCACATGCCTACTACTACAAGAATAGCTAGCTTTGAAACCATTGGAGAAGAAAAGCGGAAAGGTGCACCAAACTCCCATGATAAAGTCCCCAGGCCCCCAAGATAACAGAATAGAAAAGAAAGTAAGATCACACAAGCAAATGGTAGCTTATCTTTATTACTTTACCGTACTTAATCACATGCCTACTACTACTAGCTTAGCTGGCTTTGAAACCATTGGAGAAGAAAAGCGGAAAGTCCACCAAATGGTCTAGTCATTAATGAAGTGGTAAAGAACTATGAGGTTTCAGGTGCATATCTCAACATGAGAAAAGCACTAGTTGATTTCTTCTCATCTATTGTAGCATTGATGGATAAAGTTATTTGATACTTGTTACAGGTTAGAGGTGGCAGGTTTTTTGTGAAATTATCAAGATATGCATAAACTGACTCGGACAACACGATTAGTTAAAATAAGAAAAAGTAGATAGGTATAATGGGCGCAAGTGTCAGTGTTAACTTTATTTACAAAATGGAAAACGATAACAAAACCACACACCAGGGCTGACTCGACCATAAAGCTACTAAAGCAATGGCTTGAGGCCATAACTTTTTGGAGGGCTCATTTTTTCTAAATGTTTTAATCAACTAACAACAGGATACATGTATAGCACACAAAATTCATATAATATGCACATAAATCACACAAGATACATGTAGATCGCACGAGATGCACGGGTGACACATGAGTTACATGTGTGTTGCACAAAAGCTAATTTTATTAAATATACTTGAAACCTCTAATTAAATTTTGCTTTAGGCCACTAAATTCGTTGAGCTGACTGTGCTTATTATGTGAAAGTTACTGTTTGATAACTAACTTTGTGAACTTAACTTATTTCCTTTATTTTGTTCCTCAACAAGAAAATCGTTACAAGTAAAATAAGAAGTGGTATGAAGCAATGAGACACTTTCAGCATCTTACTTTTCTCATAGATTGAAGGAAGATTTCCTTTTTCAAAAATAGGAAATGAAGGAAGCTCAGTAACTGGAGAAAATTGAAGGAAAGTTGTCTTTTAAGTCTTGAATGAAGGATTGGTGACATTGACAAACTTAAAGGGTCAAAAATCATTTGGAAACTTGAATAAGTTAATTGTGGAGTTGATTAATATTTTCAAAACTTTTTAATCTTTTCAAAAATACAAATCAACCCAACCCATACCCATCTTTAATCCAAATCAACCAATCTCTCTCCTTTATCAAGACAGCTTCTCTCAACTCTCTCCCAACCAATAGTTCTCCGAAATTCTCCCTTCAATCTCTGGCTAAAAATAGTAAGGCTATTTTCCTTTTGACTTTCAACCGTTAATCGACATGAAGACTTCTACGACAACAATAACTTTGAGTTTTTCGTCGTCCTATTTTTTTTCAAAGGTAAAAAATTATGTAGAAATAGAGGAACTTGAGCCAACTACTCTTCTAGTATTGAAATGTGGATTAAATAAAACCCTAATTTTTTCCATTTCTTCTTCTTGTTGTCGTACTGTTGATTCAAATTTATTGGTGATTTTTGTTCATAGTTGATGTTCTTAGTATGTGTGTGTGTGATCTATTGGTATTACTAGGTTGATTTGTTGTTTGTCTTGGAAAAATGGTGTTGAAACAGATGAAACATATGATGCAATAGATGAAGACATCTAATGAAATAGATGAAGACATCTAATGCAACAGATGAAGATATCTGATGCAACATATGTTAATATTTGATGCAACAGATTAAAATCTGATGCAACTATGAAAATTGATGTAACATATGAAGAATCTAATAGATCATTCATCTGTTGCAACAGACGTTCTTCTATTTGGAAGAAATCTAAATAATATTAATCCAATAGATAACTCATTTTCCTACAGATGAGTGATATGTTTCAACAGTTCAGTGATCTGTTTTTACTCTCTCCAAAGGTTTACTCATCTGTTGCAACATGTCAGTTACATGTTGCAACAGATAAAGTGCCTGGTGCAACATATCAATGATCTATTTTTATTGTTTCTAATAGATTACTCATCCATTGTAACAGGTCATTTATATGTTGTAACAGATAACAAACCAGGTGCAACAGATTAGTGATCTGTGTTTATGGTCCTGTTTGGAAGAAATCTAAATAATATTGATCCAATAGATAACTCATTTTCCAATAGATGAGTGATATCTTTCAATAGTTTAGTGATCTATTTTTATTCTCTACAAAGGTTTACTCATCGTTGCAATAGGCTAGTTATATGTTGCAACAGATAAAATACCTAGTGCAACAGATCAGTGATCTATTTTTAATGTTTCCAATGGATTACTCATCCATTGTAACAGGTCATTTATATGTTACAACAGACAACCAACCTGGTGCAACTGATTAGTGTTATATTATTATGGTTTCTAACGGATTACTCATTCATTGTAATAGGTTGGTTATATGTTGTATCAGCTAAAATACCTGGTGCAACAGATTAGTGTTCTGTTTTATGGTTTCTAACGGTTGACTTATCTGTTGCAACAGTTGGTTATATGTTGCATCAGATAACATACCTGGTGCAATAGATTAGTTATATATTTTTATTGTTTCCAACGGATTTTTCATCCGTTGCAATAGGTCATTCATATGTTCCAACAGATAACAAACCCGGTGCAACAAATTAGTGATCTATTTTTATGGTCCTATTTGGAAGAAATCTAAACAATATTGATCCAATATATAACTTATTTTCCAACAGATGAGTGATATGTTTTAACAGTTCAGTGATTTATTTTTATTCTCTCTAAAGGTTTACTCATAGTTCCAATAGATCAGTTATATGTTGCAATAGATAAAATACCTGGTGCAACTAATCAGTGATCTATTTTTCTCGTTTCCAATGGATTACTCATCCGTTGCAATAGGTCATTTATATGTTGCAACAGATAACAAACCTGGTGCAATAGATTAGTGATATATTTTTATGGTTTTCAATGGATTACTCATCGTTGCAATAGGTTGGTTATATGATGCATCAGATAGAATAACTGGTGCAACAGATTAGTGATCTGTTTTATGGTTTTCAATAGTTTACTCATCTGTTACAATGGTTGGTTATATGTCGCATCAGATAACATACCTAGCACAACAGATTAATTATTTGTTATTATTATTTTCAATGGCTTACTAATCTGTTTCATCCGAGTCGGGTAGATTAGAGATCTGCTTTTATTGTTTCCAATGATTTACTGATTCATTGCAATAGGTCAGTTATATATTGCAACAGATAACACACCTAGTACATCAGATGTGTTGCCTATTGGAACTATTTATTTTACCGTTGTGCATGTTAGATTTACTGTTATCCTTTTTTAATGATGCATTAATCAATTATAATCTATTTTATGTTACTGTTAATTTAAGATAATCTAGCTCAAAAAAGAAAAGAAACCGAATCAAGTTCAAGTAAAGGAACAAGTGCAGCAGCTCAGCTACATCCACCACTCTTTGAGCTTACTTTACAAGCATTATCTCAATTAGGGGCAGAAGATAATGAACAAGGGGAGGAGGAATATCTCAAAAAAGATGATCTAAATACTAATAGCCCTTCTGCTGTAGAGTTGGTCAAAACCTTCAGCATTGATCATTATCCTGTGAGAATATAGTGCGATGGTTCCATAGATTTAACGGGTGATTTTGTGGTTAAGTCAGCCATGGGAAAATCTTTCGACGTCTTCAGAAAAATAATCCGAGAACAAAAATTGGATGCTTAATTCAGGTAAAGCTGCTTCGGGCAATATTTTAATTTGACAGAGGATAACAATGCTCATTTTCAGATGAAAATGGTATACGATCTTCTCAAGCTTAGGTTTATGTATGAAAACAAAGACAATATGGATGAGGTGCGGATAAATTGCTGTGGCATTCCTATTTATTTTGGTTGGAAGGAGTTTACCATAGTTACTAGACTAAAATGTTATCATTCTTCTCCTTCTCAAGTTATACCTACTCTGACCCAAAAGAAAGCACCCCACACACCCAAAAAAGGCAAAGGCAAGTCGAGTGATCGTGAGGACCTGGTGTCCATTGTTGGTCCAAGTTTCAAAAACAAAAAATTGATAGAAACGTTGAAAGGTAAAGGACTCTCAAAGAAGCACAAGCAGTCATTGTGATTGGTTTGGTTCGCACATAATATTCTTTGGGTGAGAGATGTTAACAACAATATAAGCCCCGGTTTAATAAATCTCTCTGAGGATCTTGAGGCATTTAACAACTATCCTTGGGGTTATGAAAGCCTCAAAATAGTTGTCCAATATTTATTGACTCCGTTGACGCCAATGACGGTCAACTTATATGGCTTTCCATGGGCCTTCATGGTAAATATTTCTTTTATCATGATATGATTCATTATTTTTTTATTCAATAATGCTTTTGATTCATTGGCGTTTTGTTATAGGCTTGGGCATTTGAAGTCATTCCTTATTTGAGATAACAAGTGAACTACCAAAAAGAAGTTTGTTATCCAAGAATCCTGAGATGGTTGTCGGCCAAAATCGATAAAAATGCAAAATTTCTTGATCTTTTCAAGCCCCCCAAGGAAGCAGTGAGTCCAATTCTAATCAAGCTTTTATTTTAATTAATGATTATTTTAAATGATTTTGTCATCATTCTAATATATGCACTGATTTATTTTAGATTATCCATCCGTTGCTTGTTCCGACCAACCAAGGGTTGAATATGCCATTTTTCTTACTTTACAATTTGTGCAAACTTTACCGGATCCTAAGGTCGTTGATTGAATAAAAATGGAATTGTTTTGAGCAACAGACATCACAAGAGAAACAATTTTGTAGGGTGAGCTTGTTGCTATGATGATGGTATTCGTAGTGGTAGTGGTAGTGGTGCTTTTGTTGGGGCTAATGATGCTTCTCTTACCAGTTTTGAAACAAAAAGCCATTATGATTATGATCATACTGGTTGTATAGAATTTGCCACATCTAGTGAATGTTGTGCATGCAAATGTCAAGACTACAAGGCGAAATACGGTGGAGTGATTAATGCTATTAATGCACTAACTACTTCTGTAAAGGAAATGGAATCTAAGAGGGGTGTCATTCCATCAAAGAAGATTTTATATCCATACACTCCACTAGAGATCAAGGCGGCTAAGAGGAGAAAGAAAGATACTTCCAAGGCATCATTAAGCATCAAGAAAATCAAAATTGTAATGCCTCTGTATTTGTCTTGCATCGATGTTCAGTGTGCAAGACCGGTCACAGGAGAGCAGCATGAGCTGAAGAAGGTGAATGTACTCACCTGTTCCAACAAACAAACAAGAACATATGTGTTTTAATAGGTGATACATCTACTAAAAATTATCAAATAGATATATACATCTGTTGCAACTGTTGTCTAATATGTTGTATCAGATGCATTATCTATGGCAACAGATGAGTCTTATTTTGCAATAGATGGATAATTTATTCAAAATTATTGCTCTGATTTACCTATTTGAATTCATCTCAACAGATAATCCATCTGTTGCAACATAAAAATCATTTGTTGCTGCAGATGGACAATATGTTGTATATCTGTAATTAGCATTGACAATTCTAGCTTTCAAGGTGGGTGTCACGGTAGAAGCCACTGCTGAAGAGCATAATATCACATTTTATAATCCATAAATTGCTTCCAAAGAAGTAGAAAAAGTGAAACCTGTCAGTTCGGGAGAACGAAAGAATTACCCATTTGAAGGGTTCAACATCTCGGATGAAGCTCCAAAAAAACTAACACAGTTGATCCATGACTATTCAGAATGGATTGTTGATGGGCTGTTAAAGCATCTTGCCGGTAGGTACATAAATCAATTTTAAAAGATATTGGTTTATACGATTCTTGTTTTAAGAGAGTGACATTAACACATAAATCATCATGTAGAAAATAAAATGACGAATGCTACAAAGTGAACAAATCGAATCTTAGTTTTGATATGTTCGACTATGTTGTTGCATATCCCGGAATGAAGAATTGATTCTATTTTATGTCATAGCCCCAAACTTGCTGGAATGATGAGGTTTAAATGCCATACATATTACTATTAATTAATACTTTATTTAATTGCATCTGCGTGTTAATTTTTCATCACGTAATTTGAAATATTTGATACTATGCACAGCACATTGATGTCATTTCTTACTACCTCCAAAAGAAGGCTAAGTAATAAACACAAAAATAATATAGATACATGACAGAAAATTGTTTGTAGAAAGTTTACATCAATAATGCCTACGATAGGTCTTGTCAACAATAGCCGGAAGTTTACTGAAATGAGGAATGTTTAATCAACATCATCAAATGTTTTAGCATTCTAGCTGGCTTACTTTGGCATTTGGTCAAACAAGTGTACATCCAAATCAATTGTGGTGATGAATTTCATTGGGTTTTAGCTGTTGTCGTTCTAAAAGATAGGCACATCCAAGTTTATAACTCAATGCCGTGAAGGAGACATTCTGGGCCTTCGTATGAGATACAAAAGCTGGCCAAAATATTGGCTACTTACCTTGATATGCGTGGCTTTTTAGACCAAAAGGTTTGTACTGATTGGTAGACAATTGAAGCATACCAGGATAAAATGGGTAATCCATTTGATGTACAATATGTTGAAGGAATTGCTCAACAAACATTGGTATCCTGTAAGTATAAGCATCTTGATTTAGTTTAATTTCATAAATTTGACAACGCTTGCATGAACTGCAAGATATGGATTATCTATTTTTTTAAAATGCAGGAATTGCGGTCCTTTTGTTTTCGCCTACGCTAAGTATTTGAGTGATGGATTAAAAGTACCAAATGATAGACTTGATGCCGAATTACTCCGCAAAAGATATACTGCTCTTTTATGTAATTACGGAGAAGCGAAAGCTCAGAAGCCATGCTCAAGCGACACTAAAGATCCATGACGACCAAAGCCGAATTTCATAATACCGGATGAAGAACAACTTGTCCATTTTGATTAGATCTCTATAGCTTGAGTCCAACAATGTAATAACCTATCCTTCTTGGTTTAACTTGTTGATTTATTTGTAGAGTAAATCATTTGTGCCCATAATGATTTTTTTACATTTCATTTATTTCATGTAATTTTCGAAGGCTTCAATTTATTTTATGCTGTCAATGAATATAATTTAATCCTTAGTTTTGAACATGATAATTGAAATGGAATACTAGATTCAAATATCGCAAAAAATAATACATCTACTGCAATAAATGACATATCTTATCAAATAGATTTAGACATATGTTGCAACATGAGATATAACACGTAGGTCATCTTCTGGATATTATATAACAGGTCTTCCTACTTTTTTTATTTGCTCCAACAGGTTACTGATAAGTTTTAATAGATAGATTATATGTTTAATAGATTATATATCTGTTGTGACAAACAGACTGGGAACATCTGCATAATGCAATAGATGACCAACCTATTCCAACTAATAATCAATCTGTCATAACAAGTACTATATCAGTCACAGAAGATATACTATCTATTACAATAGATATATAATCTGTTGTATTATAAAAATTCAACTTTTGTCAGACAGAGAAATTACTGCCACTACATGTAATGTGAGTTGGCTTGAAATAAAAAATTATTATCGTGTTCGTCTCCATCTTTGTTCACATTCTTCTTTATACACGGGCTCCAACCATTTAGTTAGGTCATCTGCTGGAAATTATATAATAGGTCTTCCTACTTTCTTGATTTATTACAACAGATTATCTATCAATTGCAACAGATAGATTATATATGGCCACAAATTAGATATCTATTGCGACAAACAGACCGGGAAACATCTATTAATACAATAGACGACCAACCTACTCCAACAGATAATCAATCTGCCACAACAGGTATTATATGTTACAATAGATATACTCTCTGTTGCATTATAAAAATTTAACTATCTAGACATAAAGATTATTGCCATAACATGTAAAGTGAGGTGACTTGAAATAAAAAATTATTATTGTGTTCATCTCCGTCTTTGCACATTTTTTTCTTTATACATGGGTTCCAACCATTTAGTTAGTACCCCATAAGCCCAAACCTATTGCCTCTTTTCCATAATGGTGCCTCACTTACCGGTCATTTCTGTGTCGGTGAGCAAACACTCGATGTATACAAGAGAGTACGCCCCACACACTACACCGGTTCTATTTCTATAGAGCTCGATATTTTTATTTCGACCTTCAAAATCTCATGATTCATTCGTTAAAACTTCAGCCAGCAAATGATTCATCAGCTTACTCTGCTCAACAACTTGGGCAACAACTTTAAGAGTGGCAGCATGTGGGCTAAAAACTTTTCCTCACTGAAGAAAGTTAAGTTGTAAGCATAAACCTTAATTTTTCCCTCGTAGAGTAGTATCTCAACAGTGAGAAAATGTTTGACTTCCACGTTCATGACTGCAAGGATTCTCTTTGCCTTTGTCGTGCTCTTGCTGTGTGGATATGGCCTCTTCTCTCTAACATATTTAATCACTTCTTCATCCTATTGTAATATAAAAACTAAATGATCAAGTCTCGGGCCACCGATATCAGCTTTCTTATGGAGATCAGTGTACCTATCCTTAAAATTATTGTAGAAGTTGAGGTCCATTATCCTATCGGCAACATCATAAGCATCTGGGTATGCTAATTGCCTGCCTCTCATGAGGCAGAGAATTTCATCAACATACTGTGGTATATGAAGCCAATTAATTTAAATAGATTAGTAATTGTAAAGAATAAAAACACAGTGGAAAGAATTCAATGCAGAGGGTTCTTTGAATCAGTTCACAGATTACCCAGCCAATGCGACTCATGCAACATATATGTATTATGTTGCAATAGATTAAACATTTGTTGCATAGATTTTTCTTCATGGAGTATATTGGAATGATAGGTTAGCAAAAGTAAAATTACATTGTCCTCGTACCACACATGCATATTTGTCATATTCTTGAAGTCTTTGGCGAAAAATGAATGCATGGTGTATTCTTTTTGAACCTTCCTTCTGCCATTCATGAATTATTGCAGTTCTTCTCCCTTTTCCTTGACAAGAACTGTGAATATGTCCTCCTTCATCGGCAACCCCTAAAATTTGAAAACTTTTGGAGTGGGAGGAGTTGCAGTTTTTGCTATTTTCATAATAGAGCCTAATTTTTCATCTCTTCCTCCTAACTTCCACTGTAGGAGTGCATGGATCCCTCACCTCATTGGATGGTATGACACTTCTCTTGGATTTCAACTCCTTAGCAGCTTCAGCAATAGCCTCTATCTTTTCAAGGATTTTATCCTCTCTGTCCTTACACACTTTGTATTTTCAATGAGAACATAAGGGTGAGGAGGGGTAAGAGGGACCACTGTAAGGGTGGGTGGGACCAGTGTAGGGGTGAGAGGGAACTGTGCAAGGGGTGTTTTCAAAAGTATTTATTTTTTGCTAAGCATGCTCATAATCATGACTAGAAGCAGCAACAGTAAAATGATAGCTACCACCATCACAAACAACTCCACCAGCAATACCCCCAAAAGAAGAACTTGGATCTATTGCAGTTTGAGGTTGTTCATGAAGAGCTTCAACATTAGGTAGACCTTGCCTAACTACTCTTCTTATGTATGTTGCTCCAGCCAATTCCTTCTTTATTAACTCAACCATTGGGTCTTCTTTTGCATCAACAAGATCCAGAGTAAGAGAAAAAGTCATCCCCAGGTCATCATCTGTAGGCACGATCCAAGGATGCACAACCTATAAAAAAAGACAAGAGGCATTTAAATAATATAACAATAATTTATAGTCAGTTGGGTTACACAGATATTAACATAGACAACTTATGCAACAGATGATCAAGATGTCACAACAGCTGATCTGTATGTCGCAATATATTGACAATATGTTACATCAGATTATACAATTATTGCATAATTTTCATCAGATGGGTAATCCATTGAGTCAGGTTCAAAGAACCATAGAAACAGATAGTTAATCTATTGCAAAGTATGGATCGTCTGTCACAATAGATTACCCATTTGTTGCACCAGATGCAGTTGACGGGTAATCTGCTACAATAGACGAGCCACTGTCGCAACAAATGGAACATCTGTTTCAATATATTTCTTTGAGGCAAATTATTTTAGTTGAAAGAAGACGTACTATATCATCTAGAGGGTTAAATAGATCAACATCCTGATCCTTAATATTTTTTTGCCTCTTTTTGTAGCCGCCGACCACCTAAGGATCCTTGGATGAGAAACCTCATCTGCGTAATCCTTGAACTGCTTTTGAAGGAGAGGAATGGCTTCACAAGCCCAAGCCTAAAAAATGTAAACATGAAGCAAGCAAAGTAAAAGTCATAATAAGTATATAGACATTATAAATTAATGGATGAGTAAAAATAGTGATCAATTTTACCATGAAAGTCCAAGAAAAGCCGTATAATTTGATCGTCCCTGTAGAAAGCTTTGTCAATAAATATTCGACAGTCAAGTAGTAGCTATAATATCCCCAAGAATAGTCATTGAATTTGTCAAAATCATCAGCAAGCGCCTACAAATCATATTCTTTGACTTTCCTGATGTCTCTTGCTAATAAAACGGAATGGACACTCCCTGCAGTGCTTTGGTATATCTTTATCCTCGAGATCTGCCATCAAATCCGCCGCTTTGGAGCTACTATGTCCAACAATGCCCAACAACCCATCTTTTTTTTACCTTGTATTTGTTGGACCCTTTGTGGGGTGTTTCCTTGGTTAAAGGTTCTTCTGGACGATTGCATCTCAAGCCCGTCACTATGGGAAACTCTTTCAATCCAAAACAAAGGGGCATGCCATAGTAGTTGATCCAGACTTCATCCATTTTTTTTCCACGCTCCTTCCCTGCATACTTGATCCTGCACTTAAGAAGGCCATATACCATGCTCATTGGGAAATAAAGAGTGCGGTCCTAAGATAGCTCGAGAAAGTACACAAAGCAAATCTTCTTAAAAAATCCATCTATGTTTTCATTCTTCATAATACCAATGCCACCAATACCAACACCAAGACCACTGACACCACCACCAAAAACACAAATACCGACACCAACAACAACATTCACCAATAATACCACAAATATCATCCAACAATACCAGGACTGTTAACAAAACACTAAGATAAAAACTAGGGTTTTCTAGGGCAAAACACAAAATTGTTAACCCATTCTCAAAGATAAAACAAATAAAAGTCTTCTTTTTCATTATTAACTAAAAAGACCTAATTTTTAGAATAAATAACAAATATAGAACTCTTCTAAAACTTTGTTACCTTCGAAGACAGAGAAAACAATGGATACAAGTGAGAAAGAAGTCAAAAATAACACTTATGTGGTCAGAAATGGGAAAGAAATTGATCTGTTTTAAGGTTTAAGTAATATGTTGAGTATTTGTTGGCTGTATTATTGAGAGAGAAAGAGAGAGGAGAAAGAACTTGAGATTCGCAATGAGAAAAAGTTTTTCCTGCAAATGGATGATTTATAATTTTGGAAAAGAATGACAAATTTTGAATTTGCTAATTTGGTCCGAATTGATCTTAATTAATTTTAAAATTTCAAAAGATATAGTTTTTAAAATATTAAGTTAATGAGAAATCATTTCAACTCAGAGTGATCGATCGTCAACTTGGGTTGGGATGAACGCAATACCAACACCATGCAAATGCAACGACTTAATTGAAGTTGTTGTTGACCTTATGAACTTATTCATTTATTCTTAGTTCCATATAAATCAATTTAGGTACTATTATTAATATTAATATAAAGTTAATGAGAACTTATTTCAACTCTGAGTTATTGATCGATGACTCGGGTCGGAATGAACGCAATACCAACACCATGAAAATACAACGACTCAATTGAAGTTGTTGTTGACCCTATGAGCTCATTCATTCATACCTAGTTCCACCTAAATCAATGTAGGTACTATTATTAATCTTAACATTAAGTTAATGAGAACTCATTTTAACACATAGTGATCGATCGACGACTCGGGTTGGGCTGAATGCAATACTAACACCATGCAAATGCAATGACTCAATTAAAGTTGTTGTTGACCTTGTGAGCTCATTCATTCACCCCTATTTCCACCTAAATCAATATAGGTACTATTATTAATCTTAACATTAAGTTAATGAGAACTCATTCAACTCAAAGTGATCGATCGACGACATGGGTTGGGATGAATGCAATACCAACACCATTCAAATTCAACAACTTAATGGACGTTGTTATTGACCCTGTGAGCTTATTCATTCATCCCTAGTTCTACTTAAATCAATGTAGGTACTATTATTAATCTTAAAATTAAGTTTATGAGCACTCATTTCAACTTAAAGTGATCGATCGATGACTCGGGTTGGGATAAATGCAATACCAACACCATGCAAATGCATCGACTCAATTGAAGTTGTTGTTGACCCTGTGAGCTAATTCATTCATCCCTAGTTCCACCTAAATCAATTGAAATAAAATTTGTTGCAACAAAGGACTTAGCTATTGGATATTTTCAAACAAATAATCATATCTGTTGTAAAAAATGACACATCTGATTTAGTTATCAAATAGACATTTGCATCTGTTGTGACAGATGACTGAGCTGGTGGAAATTTTTAAATAGATATTGATATCTGTTATAACAGATGACTTATCTGATTTAGTTATCAAATGGGCATTTTCATCCGTTGTCATAGATGACTGAGCTTTTGGGATTTTTCAACCAGATATTTATATCTGTTGTAATAGACGATATATCTGTTTGAAAATCTTTTTTTTTCTTTTAATTTAAAAGCAACCTTCTGTCCGAGTAGATAAAGTAGTACTACTAAAGGTGGTAAAAAATATTTTTTGGATAACTCAAAAATCACATTGAGTAGTCTTGTCTTGTCTTCTCAATGTCAGCCATTTCCTTCCTTGTGCCCCACAAATTATTAATGAATAGTATTAATTAATGAATATTGAAACCCTTAATACTTCCTTCATTTCATATTAGTTGGCCCCTATTGACTTGATACACCCATTAAGAAAATACTACTATTATTTTGGGGTTTATTTTACCAAATTAGCCTTATTAATTATGATTTAAAAATATAAATTTGAATAAATGTACTTTGTTTAGTCATTTAATATTAAGGGTAGTATATCTAGAAATTAAAATTATCTTATCTCTCCTTTAGCCCTAAATTTATTTTATACGTCTCTCATTTTTATTCTTTCTTTCCTATTTAGGGTTATCCCAACCTTTTTTCTCTCCACTTTCTCATAAAGATCCTTTTGGATCTAAACCGATCCATATCTTAGATTTCTTGACTGAAGTTGCTGTTTTTATCCCCTTTTGACATTAAGGTATGGTTTACTATCGCTCTTTCATTCTCTTCTTCTTCTTTGCAAGTTATTTACAATTTTTTTTGTTTAATTATCATTTACGAATATCATATTTATTTAAAAGATTTTAAGAAACTTTTAATTGTTGAATAAACAAATAGAGAATTTTTATTTTAATATGCGAAAAAAGTCATCTATTGGGAGAAGTTTAAAAGCCTTTTTGGCAGTATTATTTTTTGTATGTATTTTGTTTGTTTCTTTATTTTTGATGTTGTTATTGATGTTGTTGGTGGGGTTGGCATTGTTGGAACTTGTGGTGTTATTGATGGTGATGGAACATAGGATGTTGTTTTTGTATTGTTGATGATGTTGTTGGAACAAATGTTGTTGTTTTATTTGTTGTTGATGTTTTTTATTTGTTGTTTCTTTGTAGTTTATGTCATTATTGATGTTGTAACAGATGGAGAAACTGTTGGAACAAATCAAACCACCAATAAGGTTGGTTTGATGTATTCCAATATACTCCATATCTATTGCAACAGACTCCATATCTATTGGATCATAATCCACATCTGTTACATCAGACTCCATATCTGATGCAATAAACTCCTCATATAATGCAACAGACTCTTCATCTGATACAACGGAATCTATATTTGTTGCAACAAATAGATAATATTCTTTCTATGACATTAATTTTTTCCCTCTTCTTTGTAGATATAAGGAACTAAAAGTTGATCAACTTTTGCTTGACCATCACACGAGGCTGCAGTAAATATGGGTTCAGAGGAATATGCTGCATGCAGATGGAACTACTTCATATGTGGGAAGTATGTATTACTGATAATGTCTTTGTGGAAACACATATAGAGTACACTGATTTTGTGAATGCTATTTTTATCGAGTAGTCATAGGTCATTTAAACAAGATATCTGCAATTTTACAGTTAAGTTTTGTAGGTCTGAACTGATAAGACTGAGGGACCATGAATGTGATTCTGATACCCTATTAAGATTTAATGTCAATTTTTGCTCATGTTTATTTGTCAAGCATTGTGAAGGAATCTAGTTTTAGTGTCGTTGTAAGGAGATTCAATAGCGATTGGACTAACTTTTAGGGTGCATTGGACTCTGAAAAGGCCTTCGAAGCCTAGCACTGCATCTAACAAGAATGGAATACCAATATTGTTATTGCCCTAGCCCAAATTTATATAGTTAGGTTACTCGTGGTGATAATTATATGCTAGAAGGTGAAATAGAAGAATTACTTCAAGGAAAAATGAGTGGTTGATGAAAGACTATATCATCTAAGAGCTAATTGAAGAGGATACATAGGGTAGAAAGTAACTTCTGGCAAATCTGGCCAATAAAATTATCTTAAACCATGAGAAATTTGTATCAAGCGCAAATATGAAAGTGTTTCCGAGAATGTAATTTAGTTTGTTGTCTCTCTAAGAGAAAAATAATGCAGATGGTCACTTTGCTAGGGATCTGCGACTAGGTATCTTGGTCGGGATTGTCACCTGGATAGAAAATAGCAGAAGAAAAACAAAGTCGCCTTAAGGGAATCAAGGGTTGAAATATTGTACAGTAAGTCTAGAAAACTTCTGCCAATAACAGCTACAGTTAAAGTAAGGAATCTAAGTAAAGGCGACAATTTCTGAATTTTAAATTACAGCTACAGTTAAAGTAAGGAATCTAAGTAAAGGCGACAATTTCTGAATTTTAAATTATATCTGATGCCTTCTTTTTTGTGTTTCTGATTAGGTCTACTATTGTTGACCTGATCGGAACCACAAGTGTGATAGAAAGGCAGATTGAGTGTCACTAATTACTTAGCAATATGGTTATGACTGATTGTATTTTCTATCCTTAGCATGATTTTAACATTCCTCGGAGAAGATCAGGCTTGCTGTAGTATACGAATCTCGATAATTTTCAAGCTTGCCTCCAGCTTGCCGATTTGGTCTTCAAGTATGTCGTTGTCGTCTTTGAATTTAGTATGGAGTTCCTGATCTTTTGTGAGCTCGATCAGGAACACTACCTTCAAAGTTGTGGATTTGTAGAAGTCCTTCAAAACACCTTCTTCAGAAGCCTTAAAGGATACATAAAGGGTTGTTGTGTATGTTTTTAGGTCAAAATGTGTTGATGCACAGTGAAGATGTGGTACCAACAGTCGAATAGCTCACTTTTATCGAGCGTTGCTTAATGCAAATTGCTAAACCAACCTTCAAGGGTTTTGATAAATTAATTAGCAAGGAGTTACGTAATGTTTGATCTAAATTGACTCTAGCAAGCCTATAAAACGTTACGTAACTGCAAGTTCATCACCCTATTAAAACATTTTCCCAAGTTAGTGAACAAATTAAATGATCTCAATATCTCAAACTTTTTGCTGATCTATCTTCTCCCATATAGAGGACAATATATCCGCCATGCAACATTCTACATTGTCGCCAGAAATGCTTGCCACAGTGAAAGTTTTTAGAAGGCTTGATTATTAGCCTCTCAATATCATTTTTATGACTTTCTTTACGTCTTTTACAATTATATTGGAACTGATAAACCAAACTAAGCACAATTTCTTGATATGTCCATTCCAATATCATTTCAAGAGACATCTAGAAAGTCATAAAAGTGATATTGAGAGATTACTATTCATGCCTTCTACAGACTTTCGTTGTGGCAATCGTTTCTAGCGACGGTGTATACTTTTGCATGACGGATATGTTGTCCTCTATATAGGAGAAGAATGATCAGCAGAAAGGCTCAGATACTTTGATCGTTTAATCTGTTCACTAACTTAGACAAAGGTTTGGATATCTTTCCCCTCCTTGCTTATCTTGTGCATGCGAATCTGTTAATACATTAACTGCTGATGTAAAGGAATTGATATCTAACAGTAGTGTCATTTGATCAAAGAGAATTTTAGTCTCACTCACTCCATTAGATATTAAGGCTAAGAGAAGAAAGAAAGCAATTTTTAAGGCATTATCAAGTATCCAAAAAGGATAAATTTTGGATCTAAAAAAGGTGAGAAGATAAAAAGGGGAGGAATAGAAAGAAAAAACTGAATGCTAGGTTTAGTTCATCTTGTGTCGTTATGTAGATTTACTGAGTTACTCCATCTTATTTTGAGATCTTTTTCTTTTCAGTATGGTAAGGAAGGCAGAGTTTCCCCATCATTAGCTAATACTGGAAGCAAGATATTCTATGTAATTAAACCACTAGACTGCCCTATGTAGTTTGATAATCTAGAAGACGTCTTTGCTCGAGTTAGTCAACAGATTAAACGATCTCAATAACTTACTTTTTTTATTGATCAATCTTCTCCTGTAGAGGATAAGATATCAACAGAACTGCTTGACACAACGAAAGCTGATATCGAGAGATTACTAATTATGTCTTCTCAAGACTTGCTTTTACCAGAAAACTGTTCTGCATTGAGTGCTACACTATCCATATATGCTGCAGCATCAGATTTTCTAACAGATGTGGCATCTTTTGCAACTTGCTAGTCATTTATGTATTCAATTTCATCGAGAGCATCAGATTTTTCTAAACACTTCCTGGCCTCCAAACTCAATTTTTTCTCTTGAATTGCTTCTCTTTTTTTCTTTGCATCCTTAAAGATGGCCTCCAAACTCATTTTTTGATCTTAGATTGTTTTTCTTTTTTCCTTTGCATCCTTCAAAGAAAGAAAAAGAATCAATCCAAGAGAAAAAATTGAGATTGGAGGCCAGCTTGAAGGATGCAAAGAAAAAAAAAGAGAAGAAATTCAAGAGCAAAATTTGAGTTTGGAGGCCAGGAAGTGCTTAGAAAAATCTGATGCTCTCGATGAAATTGAATAAGCAGATGACTAGCAAGTTGCAACAGATGCCACATCTGTTGGAAAAGGACAACTGATATATCCATCTGTTCCAACAGATTGTCAATATGTTGTAAGTTATCTGACAGATGGGATATATTTTGTAACAGGTTACCCATCTGTTAGATTTATTTTTAAGCAATTTTCTTTTCTTTCTGAAATACAATAAAAGGATAAAATGTTGTATTTAGTTTTTTTTTTTAATTTACATATTTTTTTTAATTAATGTAAATTATTTTTTAATTAACAGTCGAAAGATATTGGGTCTGCATCTGTTACATCTGAGGCTACAAGAGTGGGCTAGTTCATTAGGATAAACTCGCCCAATTTTACTGGTACCAAGGTAGAAGAGAATCCACAGGAATTTGTGGATGAGATGGAGAAGATCTGTAAGGTGATGTATGTAGATGAGGTAGAGGGGGTTGAGTTAGCATCTTACTAGCATAATGATGTAGCGAACCAATGGTATAAAGAGTGGGAAGATTCAAAGAGTTAGCATGTCTAGCCCACAGTTTGGGCCAAGTTTGTGGAAGCCTTTCTCGATCGATTCTTTCCTCTTGAGTTGGGGGAGGCCAAAGCTAATGATTTTATGCATCTAAAGCATGGAAAGATGAGTGTCCAGGAGTACACTCTAAAGTTCAACCAACTAGCCCATTATGCTCCAGAGATAACAAGTAACATGAGAGCCCAAATAAGAAAATTTGCATCCGGCCTTTCAGATGACATAGTGCTTGAATGTCAGGGAGCAATGTTGAACTGGGACATGGATTTTACAAGACTATCAGTCCATATGTAGCAAGTTGAGGAAAAGAAAAAGAAGATCGCTGAATCTAGAGCGAAGGAGAGATGGGCAAAGAGAGCCAAAATAGCAGACCAGAGCTATAGTCAACAGTAGAGTGGGAATTCGGGTAACAAATGGCAGAAGAAGAAGAAGAAGAAGAAAAAGAGTTAGGATAATGCTCTCTCTGTAGCCAGTGCCCGGAAGACCAGACCCTAGCCGGACAGTGCACTCAAGGTTTTCAGTATAGGCAGGGGCCGAGGATGAAGGGTTCACAGTCTCAAGGAAGTGTAGCTCAGACCTCTCAGACATAACCGTGCTATTAGAAATATGGGAGAAATCATCCAGGGAGATGTCAGTTTGGTGCTATGGTGTGTTATTCGTGAGGCCATCCAGGCCATATCTAGAGAGAATGTCCAGCAGAAAAGGGTAATATTGGTGGATCCAAGTAATAGGTTAATTCTTCTGCACCACCATCGCTTCAGAAGGGTGGCACTTCAGCCGCTGGAAATGGCCGCAACCGGTAGTACGCCTTCACCAACTGCCAAGAGGTTGAGGCCTCACTGAATATAGTTACTGGTATGTTGCAAATATTTTTCCTTAATGTTTATGTGTTACTTAATCCTGGCTCTACCCTGTCATATGTGACC
>NC_061117.1:210588271-210653271 GCF_002878395.1 Capsicum annuum
ATGTTTATGTGTTACTTAATCCTGGCTCTACCCTGTCATATGTGACCCCTTATATGGCTGTTGGTTCTGGGTTTAAACCCGATGTGATTGCTGAGTCTTTTTCTGTTTCCACTCTGATTGAGGATTCTGTGGTGGCTAGGAGGGTGCATAGAAATTGTGTGGTGACTGTTTGTGGCCGGAACACATTCTAGGGATGGACTGGATTCATTCATTCTATGCCACATTAAATTGTAGAACCCGAAGAGTCACCTTTTATTTTCCAAATGAACCGGTGATAGAATGGGAGGGGCATTCTTTAGCGCCTAGAGAGATCTTTATAGCTTATCTTAAGGCCCATAAACTTATTTCCAAAGGTTATTTGTACCATCTTATTTGGGTTAAAGATTTTAATATTGAAATTCCATCCTTTTCATCTGTCCCGGTAGTAAATGAGTTCCCAGAAGTCTTTCCAGATGATCTCCCAAGAATACCACCAAATAGGAAGATAGATTTTGGCATTGATTTATTGATAGATACCCATTCCATCTCTATTCTATCATATAGAATGGCTCCTGCAGAGTTTGAAAGAGTTGAAGGAGTAGCTAACAGATCTTCTAGATAAAGGTTTTATCCATCCTAGTGTTTCTCCCTAGGGTGCACCTGTACTATTCGTGCGAAAGAAAGATGGTTCCCTTCGTACGTACATAGATTACCGTCAGTTGAATAAGGTCACAGTTAAAAATAAATATCCTCTTGCTAGGATTGATGATCTGTTTTACCAGCTTCAGGGTGCTAAATGTTTTTCAAAGATAGACCTTCGTTCAGGATATCATTAGTTGAAGGTTAGGGACTCAGATATTCCCAAAATAGCTTTCCGAACTAGATACAGTCATTATGAATTCTTAGTCATGTCCTTCGGGTTAACCAACACCCCTGCAATTTTCATGGTTCTTATGAATAAGGCGTTCATCTATTTGTTGTAGTTTTCATTGATGATACTCTGATTTATTCTAAGAGTGAGAAAGACCATGCCAATCACCTCCGAATCATCCTTCTAACTCTCAAAGATCATGAGTTGTATACCAAATTTTCCAAGTGCGAATTCTGGCTTAATGTTATTGCTTTCTTGGGGAATATCGTGTCTAGTGATGGGATTAAGATTGATCCCCAGAAGATTGAGGAAGTGAGAAAATGGCCAAGACCCACGACTCTAACCGATATTCGGAGCTTCTTGGGTTTGGCAAGGTATTATAGAAGATTTGTAAAGATTTTTTCTTCCATAGCTGCACCACTTACTAAGTTGACTCAGAAAAAGGTGAAGTTCATGCGGTCTGACTCCTGTGAGAATAGTTTTGAGAAGTTAAAAGATTAGTTAACAACTGCTCCTATTTTGACTTTTCCGAAAGGTACGAAAGGGTTTGTTGTGTAATGTGATGCGTCCTGTGTGGGACTTGGATGTGTACTTATGCAGCACGGTAAGGTGGTGGCTTATGCATTCAGAAAGTTGAAGGTGCATGAGAAAAATTACCCCACTCATGACTTGGAGTTAGCGGCTGTGGTGTTTATGCTTCGACGTGTCCTTACATAAACTATTATCTTTTCTTCAGTCACAGTGTCATACCTTTTCACACTAAAGATGGGTATAAGCTTAGCATAATCAATCAAAGCATAATAAAGTGTAAATTAATTCATATCCATAATCACATCAAAGTCAAACCTAGGCAAGCAAATCGACTAGGGTGCCTGCACTAAACAAATATCACACAATATCAATAAAATTTATCTACTAATAAAGTGTCCCCACTAAGTCATAACCACATATAGCACAATAAGAGTCTCAACTCTTCTTTTTAAGAAAATAGCAAAAGATGGAGATACAAACAAACACATAGCACAAAGATCAATAAGAGAATATCCCTCATGAGAACTAATAATATAATACCTGTGACTACCGCATCAGGTGCCTCATTATCTTGTCTATCCGTAGCGAAGAATCTCGGTGGTCCACCACCTGTTTGAGCAACCTGCGTACCCTGTCAATTTTGTCCATAAGCACCCTATGGAGCAGCTCTAGCCGGCTGAGCTTGAGTTTGTGCTCCTGCAACATTTCTTTGCACCTGAGTAGTAGCTTGACTAGACCCAGAATATCCCTTATGACAAAACATAGCAATATGTACATGCTCACCACAAGTATAGCAAGCCCTATTTTTTCCGTAATAACGACCACTATGGTTTCTACCACAATTGGAACACCATGGATGCTGACTTGACTGATGAGAACTGTTAACCTTTCTCTGTATCTATTGTTCGCCCTATCTAGCTGAATAATTGTTCCTCAAAGACTTTCCCACAAACACTGATTGCATAGGACTGGACTGACCATAATAAAAACTACTATTGCCCCCATATTGAGCACCACTAAATACACCTGAATGACGTTCCTTTTTGTTTTCTCGATTAATCCTTTCCATCTCATAATACGACTCAGAACTAAGAACAGTGTAAAAAACCACAGAATAGGACCCATTACGCACATCATATATCACTGGACTACGATAACGAGCCTCAAGTCCATCCACAAATCATCTTACTTTCTCTCTCTGATTTGTAACTAAAGATGGAACATACCTGGACAACTCAGTAAAATTAGCTTCGTACTTAGTGACTGTTATGGTTCCCTGTCATAACTCATTAAACTAGCACCTCATTTCATCTTGTTTGCTCAAGGGAATAAATCTGTCCAAGAACATAGGTGAAAAGTCTGATCAAGTGATTGGTGGTAAGCCTACTTGTCTACCTCTAAAACGGAAGTCCACAAAGCCTCGGGAGATCCTGAGAATACAAAAGTTATAAATTCTACACCACGAGTCTCCTTCAATCCTAAGGTAGTCAGTATCTTCTCTCAGTGATCTAAAACCTTTTGAGGCTCAACTGAAGATAGTGTAGCATCAAACTCCGGTGGCTTAAGAACCATGAAATTCTTAAGATCCTTGGGTTGCCCCACAGCTGCAATCGAAAGATCAATTGGTTAAGGTACTTGAGAAGACCCAACATTCAACTAAACTTGTGCTTGTATTTGTGAAGTTTCCTGAGGAGCTGGAGCTCGACCCTAATTAGGCTCCAATGCCTCCAGTAGATTCAACATTCTTACCACAAGCTCGGCAGTCAATTTAACAGTAAGTACAACAACAATTGTTGTAGCTGGAGTATCATGATCAACCTGGTCTTGTACTTGCTCAGGAGCCACAACTTGGGGTTGGCCCCCACTCCAAACTCCATGCCGAGGATTAGTCTGTGCCCTAGTTCGAGGCCTAGTTGGATGAGACCCAACTTGACCACCACCATGAGTAGAACCATGTCCAGTACCACGTCCAGTAGGTGCGTTAAATCGACTAGCAGAGAAAGAACCACGTCTCTTAACTATCTGCGAAACAATATTTAAAGGTTAGACTTAATCCAACTCAACGCATGAATAATCAATAAAAAGGGAATAACGTCTTAGATGTTCCGTAGCCTCAAGTTCATAAGTATGGACGCCTACATACAAATGAACAAGAATCTACTAGACACTACTCCATGACCCGGGACCTAAAGCCTAGGCTCTGATACCAACTTTGTCACGTGCCAAAATAATCCTTAGACGTGACTGGATCTCGCTAACACCACTTGTCAGCAGAACCAATTTTCCATACATTCACATAGTCTACAAACACACATATGCAACCCCACATGCATAAAATAATCATTAATGCAGTGTAATTATCCAACAATATATCGCTTAGAGTTTTATGAAAATGGCAGTAGTTTAGATATCAAATCTCTAACCCAAGTACCACTCCAAGTTCATGGAGCATCTAAACAGAGTTACATGATTTCAAATTTCGGACGTGCAAACCCAACAAAAAGAAATGTAATCTAAAAGATCTAACGCTGAATGATAGCCTTCATGACCAATTGGAAAGGTTCATCTCAGTAATGGAATTTGCGCTTAAGAACCATCAGCCACTAGTCTCTCCCTCCACAATGGTATCTTTAGACATGTAAGTAAGGAGTGATCTATATGTAAATATAGCTCAGTAAGATCATCGGCTTGCTGCTTTAAGTACTCCTGGGACAAGTATTAGAAAATACAACAACACCAGGAACATAAAGTTACTACATAAAAAACTATATCATAATAAGGTAACCAACGAGGCTCAATAATCCTTCATCAAGAACCATATATCTCAATACAATTTCATACAAAGCACTTATCACCATTTGAAATCAAAGTAATTAGCCAACACAAGAAGTTTCGGGCAACATATACAATACATCAAATATATCAAGAGTATACATAATACTCAGGGGGAGCATACACAATGTTTCATATCAAATCAACAAGCATACACAATGCTCAAGGGAAACATACACAATGTCCCATATAAAATCAACAAGCATACACAATGCTCAAGGAAAGCATACACAATGCCCCAAAGGAATTAAGAAGCATACACAATGCCCCAAAGAAATTAAGAAGCATACGCAATGCCCCAAAGGAATTAAGAAGCATACACAGTGCCCCAATCTCACAGTACACAATCATATCACATCAGAAATAATTTATAAAAGGAGAATTAGTATTCTTAACATAAAGTATATGCGGCCGCCCTTAAAGACCGTTGATTCTTCCAAGCACACTCTCGTCCCAACACATGAACTGGACAGATAAAAATATATTTTAAAAATAAATTTGAAAAGCAAGCACCAAAGCTTAAAGTCTCACTTACCTCGCTAATGATAAAATTTTCAACCTTGCAACGCGTAGAACACCAACCAAACAACCTCCAATAGCCCTCAATCTATACCAAAATATTAATTAATGATATTAAGTAAGCAAATCCGGTCAAGTATCCATATCCCTAACATTTAATCTTAGAACTAAACCTTACTATCTCACATATTAAATCCAAAATTTAAAAAGATCTTAATCTCACTATTCAAACTTAATTGGTGAAAATTTTTCTTAATATAATAATACTCATATTTCAAAGTAGCATCTCATACCAACAAAATAATATAAAAACCCAAAATTCCATAGAAACACTATTCAAACATTAACTTTAATGAATAAAAGTGATGGCTTGAACCCTTGTCAATGTTCTAAGATTGCTAAGCAATCATTCACCAATCATGGTGTAATCACGACATGATTTTACCATTGATTAGAAATCATTACTCTAATATTTTTGCCACACTAACATACAATTAAAAATAGGATCCTACTAGTATTCATTGAATCTTTTGCTTTTTCAAAACACAACAAGATGCATGAACTATCGTTGTGCCAGAGAATTAATGGAGAATTTCATACCTGCTTCTTATGAAAACTTGTTTTGCTCCCTTCTAAAGTTTTCTGCACTCCCCAATTTTTTTTAATGAGCCTTCTGCTTGCTCTCTCTAAAAATAATGGGACCAAAAATAAAACCCTATATATTCTAATCCTTCATTTTTTAAGTTGTGAAAAGCAAAGTAAGGGAATGGGTTTTGACTTTTGAATTACTCACTTTAATTATATTAATTAAGAATAATAATAAGGGCTAAATTACCCATTTACCCCTCATTAAAATTCTGGATTATTACATGATCTTGGCTTGATCAGCTAAGCCATCCTATTCCTTGCCGGGTATAGGATATGACATGAAATAATTTGCTAGCATCCATGGTTAGCCCCTTTTTGGGACACACGAAAAAAAAAAGAGTCATCCAACTTGCGAAATAATCTCTATCCTATGTTGGCAAACATAGTTTTGGGCATTTGTCGTTTCAACCTATTCCTTCACGGTCATCTAACTAACTCTCGTATGCTCATGGTGTTATCTTATTTATCTGATTAGTTCTTAATCAAAATGTTAGTCTTGTTAAGTTCATGTTCATAGTTTAGCCTTTTTAGGCTCATGCTCATGGTTTAGCCTTTTTAGGCTCATAATTGTGTATCGCCACTTTAGGCTTATATTGAGAGTTAACCGTAATAGGTTCATATTCATAGTTTAGCCTTTTTTGGCTCATATTCATAGTTTATTCATTTCAGGCTCATGTTCATAGTTTAGCCATTTTAGGCTCACGTATATAATTTGGCCATTTTTAGGCACAAAGTCATAGATTTTGCTACTATAAGGCTCATTCCCAAGAATTTTAATATTAGGTTCACAAATCATGAGTTCTTATCATTACATAACATGTTAAGGGAGTCACTAGAGGTAACCGTCATCATACTTTATGTCATGGTTCATTGACTGGCTTTTATAGCATTTAGGAAAATTATGGAGTAACTTGAAGTACTCTTGTTGAGGGTGAATTATATCACATCAAAAGTGTGGAAATTCATGTTATTATGCTATAGAAAAATAATTAAGAATTCACACCTTTTGGTTGTGGGAAATTGAAAGGAGCTTTTAGGGATTACAAAAAGTCCATCATTTATCAAATGTTCCAATTGGGGTTAATTCAAGAAAATATTATAGGATTCATGGTTCATATAAAAATATTGGAGGTTTCAAGTTATGATTGTACAATAGCTTTTTGTTGCAAGAAAATAACAAGAGCAGTTCATAGTTAAGATCTTAAGAATCATTACAATATTATTCATTTATCAAGTTCATACATTAGGAATTCAATAGAGTTTAATATCGTCCATGCTATAATTCAAATAGTCATATAAAATAACCACAAGGTTCATGATTTTCACAAATATAATGAGTTTCATAATTTTCCAGATTCAAGAGACTTTCATCAATATATAAGGGTTAGTGAAATTGATTAAACTTTTTAGAATATTCATGAAGTTCAGAGTTTATCCAAGAATCTCCAAACAACTTGCTAAAAGAACTCTATTCTTTTACAAGGGCATGAAAATTTCTGCAACCTAAATAGAATGAGAGTTATTGGAAATAAAGGAGAACAAATACAAAGATGAAAGGACTAGTAATACATACCAAAAATCATCGGAGGAACTTAGTGATCATGAAGGAGGGAACTAAGCTTGATTTTTGAGCCAATCCTCTTGGATTTCTTAAGCTTGAGTTTGAGAGAAGAGAGAGAGGTGTTAAGACCGAAAAACATTTAAAACTAATCAAGAAAGAGTTTTAAAAAGGTATTGGGGCTTATGGGAAAAGAAAACGGCGAAATCACCCCTCCAGGAATGTGAAAAGATAAGAAAGAATATAAAATTTCATGTGATAGGCTGTTCTGACTGTTCTTAGCAAAACACATGTAACTTTTTACTTTGGAATCAGATTGATGAGCAGTTGGTGGTGTTGGAAAGAAGACTAAAAAATCTTTAATTTGATAGGTTATAGGTCACGTAACTCTAAAAATGCTAGGAGATATACTTGTTTAAATTTGGCCTTTGTATGAACCTATACGAAAACTTAATTATTAAAGGACCTTTCAACTCAAATTTGTTTTAGAGCCCGATACCCCTACGTTACATAAGACATGAGCTTTACACCTAGATACAATAAAATTTCTAGATTCACGTCTGAGTACATTTGATAAGAGGCCAAATTTGTTTTATCTTTAGCTCGAACGTTCAGGTGTTTCATTTGGATAACCTATCAGCTTAAGATGCATAGCTTGTGTCTGGTCCTCTATTTACATACATGGAAATAGGATCTGATTTCTCTGTGATTGCAATCACATTATTCAAATGTTGCATTTCATCCTCTATTATCATGGCATATACCTCATTTAGTGCAGGTGTAATTCCCTTCAGTAGGATCTGCCTTATAGTTGAGTCATATGAGTCATTCAGTCAACTTAAAAATTGAATCAACCATAACTCATACACACGATCTGTATATTACTTTGATTTTAAGAAAGTACATGATGGATTAGAAATCATAGCATCATATTCATTCCAAAAAATTTTCAGCTTTGTTAACTAGGTTGCCACAGAATCTGCTCCTTGCAACAAAGTACTGATCTCTCTATGTAGCTCATACAATCTCATTCGATTGACCTTGTAAAACCTCTCCTTCAAATCCTCCCATACTTCAAATACACTAGTTGCATATACAATTCCAGTTAATAACTTTGCACTGACAGATCTCATCAGCCATGAAAGTACAATTGCACTGCAGGTTTCCCACTGCTCATGCAATTCTTCTCTATAATTGCTCTTGCTACAAAACCAAATTTTCTTTTTCCTAATAATGCTATTCTCATTGAATGACTCCAAACACCTTAATTCTATGAACCAGTTAACTTGACTGGGATTAAAGTTGCACCAAACACTTCTGAAGTTCCAATATACAGTGGATCACTAAAATCTATCTTAGGTGCCATTTCAACAAACAAATCTGCTCAATTTGACACTAATCTATAGCTTGCTTTCAACGATTGATAAAATTGATCTAAGCAATCAAAAAACAACTCAAAGTAACTCAAAAGAACTGAGACATCTAACCAATTGATTCCTCATCTCTGATTTGCTCTGCAGCTAGGAACTCAGAGATCTAAACTCTTTTGAAACTGTATCTTAATCAGCATTGTAACTACAATAGCCCTAGGCTCTAATACCATGAAAAAAACTATAAGGTTCTCAACTTGTAGTATCTAGCTGGCAAGTCGTTACAACTAACTAACTAACTACTCCTTGCATCTCACTAACTGCTACACTATTGTAAAATGCAACAAACTTAAGCAATAAAAAAGTAACCATAGTCTGCTATTGACTGCTTCTACTTTATCCATATATGTTGATAATCTTTAATAGATGGTAATAGTTCAGATTGTTAAATGAGAGTTTTAGAATCATCATTAGATGATGATAATATACCAATTTCAGAATCTTATGCAGGAGGAAGCTCATGAAGAATGAAATTACTATACCTAGCTACGAAAGCCAAGCTTCTTCAACTTCTAATGTTGGAACTGCCAGAGGATGGGAGACTCTAACAGAATCAAATCGAATAAGTGAAAATATTGAGGGTTCAAATGGAAATCCGGATAAAGATGGAGATGGGCCATATGTAGTTAAGGAAATGGTGCCTCCTAGTTCAATAGAAAAGCATACTGACTGTGAAAATGATAGAAATGAGAGTAACAGTAATACAACCCATAATATCGTTATCATCGAGCAGAAAGGAGGAAAAAGAACCATCTGTGATGATCTTATAATGGATATAGAACTTTGTCTTAGCAGGCTTGAGATACTAGCTGCTTCACGCAGGAGATGCTAGACTTAACATATAGTAAGATTTCTATTCCTGTTTATTTTTCTTTTGTGTAGTTTACTTGCTCCAGAGTTGTTGCTTGGTTTACCTATTTCAGTCTTCTATTTACATACACTCTTTTGATTATTTTTTGTATACACTTCTTGAATACTCCATTTCTAGTAGAACTATTGGGCCAGAAGTTCAGATAAAGTAGAAATGCTGGGACAAAACTTCAGTCCATATCTTAATTAAATGATTTTCATTCAGTGTTTTGGTTTGTTGGCAAACTATAACATGCTGATTTTGGCAAAAATGTATGTCACGACACGAGTCGAGGCCTGGCCGTAATGAGCATCCCAAACCATAAAGGCCCGGGAGCTCTTCTATATCTGGAAAACATGCATAATATTCATATAATATAGCAAATTAGCAAAAAAACAACACAAGACGGAAACATGGTCACTATCATTTTCTATAACTGAACAATACAAAAAATTGAGTTTATGAAACATTTCAAAACACTTGACACTAGTCTGTGAAATATATAACAACTGAAAATGACATCTGTATGAATTTTGGGACAAGGCCCCCAGTCGTACCATGAATCAAAATAACAATAATGTAATACCCCACATTTCTTTAGCATAATCTAAGTCCCAATACTTTAGTATTCGTATATAAAATTTTTGAAACACTCATTATTTTCCAGTTTAGAGCTAGCCATTGCATAGGAAATTGAATTAGCATTCCAACGGTATAAAATTCGCTCAAATCCGATAACCGGGTAAGAAGTTATGGCAATTTTAAGATTCATCATTTTAACCCTTAGTGCGTCGCGGATCCAGCATAAATGACGATTGTTAATTTCCAGTGAAGTCCTGCAAAACGACCGCATCACGCCGTCAACCAAAAGCCCAATTGTCCTTTCCAAGTGTCCTTTTGCAATTTCTCCGCATCGCGCCAAGCCCTTAGTTCCCAGTTGTCCAATTCTAGTGACACGACGCGATAGCGCCGCATCGCGCCAACTCACAAAATTGGGAATTTTTCAGTAATTCTGAGTTTTTAATTTGAGGGCATTACAATCTATTTCATCTCACCCCAGTCAGTATTTAACACAAAATTCACCCTAATTAATCCATTATTTCATTATTTTAATAACTATTCCCCCAACTCAAAGAAGATTTTCTCCCAATCAAGAACCCTAGCCAATTCTTACTATCACATCAATAAACACTTTGATCTTCTTATCCTTCCTCTTGTGAGTTATTCTAGCTATAAAGTAGTGTGAGTATACATGTTATGCTACAGATTTTATCACCATCTTCTCTAACCTTATCACATTTCTGCGAAAATTCACAGGATACAGTACTAGACAGTTTTCTGTTTACTACATGCTGAACTGCATCCGCAGGTGCAATATTTTTGTCCTTCGACCACTCTAAGTAACGTTTGTTGACATCTGAATCGATGAACCTCAAAGTTATATACAGCTTGACATCTTTAATTGGTCTGTTATAATTGGTCCAATCAATTTTTAGGTTATGATCACCAGCAAGATTCACACAACCGGGCACATGTTGATCAAATTTTAATTGCATTGATGCTCTATGTGGATTATACTGTTAAACACAATCCATTCCAACTAGTTCAGAAGCTCAAACAAGTCAAGAAAAAATCAAGATTTCATTTCCCTTCTTTTGTCCAACCACCACATATTCATCTCTGTCCTTGTAAAATTTGTTGATGTACCAATTCTTCACAATATCAACAACATAAGAACGCCACAGAAAATGTTTTGCTGCAGAATCTATTTCGCTCCTAGAATCCACACAATTTAGTTTGTCATCTGATGCCATCTAGCTACCCTTGGCTCCCCAGAGTATATGAAAGTACTAGGCTTAGGCTGCAAACTAGTAAATCTCTCCCAAGCCCATAGATGAACAAAATGAAGTGGAGCGGAAATGATAAGATCCGAATCATATTCTACACATCTAGAATAACTACTTTTTCAGTGTAGTTAGATGAAGATTCAATCAACTATTTAAGCAAGTTGAGATCCCTATAAATACTAGCTAGAACAGCAGGGGCAAGTGCTATTGGAACTCCTTGAGATAGACAAATTGAAATAGGGAAAAAGGCTCTGTCAACATACTGATAATTTCTACAAGGAAGCACATACTTTGACAACCAAAAGGGTCAAGAATAGAACATTCTCCAAATAGTCACCTTTTCCTGCCAAATGTTCCATCTAGGGATGTGAGCAACATTTTTATCATGCGCCTTAACAACTTTGTAAGCCTCACAAAGAGTTTTTTCAACTTCAACAGAATCATTGGCCTTAACAGGTTCCAACACACGTCCCAAAACAGAAAACCACTCAAAACTACTATATCCTCTAAAGAAACTGTTGGTTTTTAGCTTTGAAATTGAAGAAATAATAGAGAAAGGGTTGGAGAAAAATAAAATATGGCAATAGTATTGTCAAAGGGAATTTTCTTATTAATAACTCAAGACATATCATTTATAGCTAAATTTCTAACTATACTTCAATTTAAATTGGGATGACTAATTCCTATTCAAATATAAAAGGGAAAACTAATTCCTAAGTCTAAGCCACATAGGATTCTAATAATTTAAAACTACTAAAATTATCTACTCCTACTTTATTTCTGAGACATATCTTCAACACTTCTCCTTCGATCAGAAATTGTAGATTGCAGTCTCAGCTTCAGATCAGAAATTGTAGATTGTAGTGTCAACGGCTGAATTTGACCTTTTGAATAAATTTTCCAATTCATCTTTATTGTTTCAAGGCTTGTGTGCATCTTCTGTTGGATTAAGTAAGAAATTTTTACCTCTCATATCAAATTATAAAATCTCAGATTAGTGGAATAAAAGATTTGACAATATTTATCTCCAAACAATAGTTTAAATCCTTCTTACATTAGCTGGCCAACACTTAATAAACTTTTATCAATATCGGGCATGTAAAGGATATTTGAAAATATTTTTGTACCAAAACTATTTTGATTGCAACATTCTCTTTTCCTTCTGCGGGAATATAGTCACTATTCTCAATTCTGATTTTGTTATTTTCCAAAGGCAAAAACTCTTTAAAAAAAGTTTTGTCATGTCATATGGTTTGCACAACCACTGTCAATCATCCAAAAATCAGATTTCTTGGTTGAAGATGTTGTCACAAATAAGTGATCTTCTTCTTTGGTGACTTGGGCTTCTGCTTCATAATTTTGAGATTTATTTTTGCAAATCACAACTTCATCGCCAAGTTAATTGCAAATCTTGGCTTATGCATCTGGTCTCTTCCAACATTTGAATTAGGGATGACCTATTCTGCCACGGTGTTGGCAAGGCGGGTAATTCTTCCTTGAATTATTACTCTTGCTTTGAGTCTTGTAGTTGGCTGCCAAAGCTCCTTGAATCATCCCATCCTACGTTATAAGCATTCTTTTCATTTGTGCCTGCAACATAATTAACAATTTTGCCAAGGTAATCTTAGACATGTCTTTTGTGTTTTCCAAGGTAATTATTGATAATTCATATCTTTCAGGCACAGTAACAAGAATTTTTTCAACAATTCTTGAATCTTTATATTTTGTGCCAAGCAATCTTACCTTGTTAACAATGCTAAGAAGTAAGTCTGAGTACTTCTTGACTGTCTCAGATTCCTTCATCTTTCGCAATGTGAATTTCCTTATTTGATTCAACACCTTCATGCCTCGTATTCTTTCATCTCCTGTATATTCTTCCTTCAGATAATTTCAAATTTCTTTTGGTGATTTAAAGGTCATAATTCTCATGAAAATTATTGGAGATAGACTAGCAAACAAAGTTGCTTTTGCCTTTGATTTTCTGTTTTTCTTTCCTTTTAGCTTTGGATCTAGGCCACCTTGGGATTATCGGGCAGCGAAAGAACCTCATAATCCTCCTCCACATCCTCCCAGAGATCTAAGGCCTCAAGATAAGTCTCCATTCTTACAGCCCAAAGATGGTAATTCTCACCATCAAAGAGGATCTATTTGGGAAAAGTTATTTTTAGAATTCATCTCTCATAAATCCCTCAAGAAATTGGCTCTTGATACCAATTGTTGTGGCTCTTGATACCAATTGTTGGTTTTTATCTTTGAAATTGGAGAAATAACAGAGAAAGTGTTGGAGAAAAAAATAAAATACGGCAATGGTATTTTCAAAGGAATTATTTTTATTAATAACTCAAGACATATATTTATAGCTAAAATCTAACCATACTTTAATTTAAATTGGGATAACTAATTCCTATTCAAATAAAAAAGGAAAAACTAATTCCTAAGTCTTAGCCACATAGGATTTTAATAATTTAAAACTACTAAAATTATCTACTCCTACTTTATTTTTGAGACATATCTTCAACAGAAACAGTCCCTTCTCTGCCTTAAAAAATGAATGTAATAGTCTCAATACACCATCTCTCAGCTAAAGAAAAAATCAAATCATTTTTCCTATAAATCTTTGACCAGGAATAGAGTTTAAGAAATAAGAGAAGACGTCATTTTAATGCTATTTTTTAGCTGATTTTTCTTGTTGAATGGGACTTAATAAGGATAAAATTGGGATGGTGTCATTAAATAGTTGTCAAATAATGAAAGATGACATTCTTTCTAAGACATACTAAAAAGAAAAGGGCGCCACATAGTTGCAATATTGAAACTTGACTTAAGGTTCTTATTTTATAATAAAAGAAGTTACAACAAGATAGTTTGAAATGGAATCAGTATTTTAGTAACAATCGACTTATCGATTTTTGGTATTCAATGATTGTTTTTTTGCTTTAGCCTTAAGCCATTCACTAGTAAATAATGATACAAAATCAGAATAAAAGACAATCCTCTGTGTTAAGAATTCGTGCCCTACTGGTTATCTTATTTTCGCCTAACTATTGCTTATCGATGGAACGGATTGCCTGACTTGTTTCAAGGAAGCATTAAAAAACAAAGTAAAGAACACAATGATTTTTACGTGGAAAACACCCGGCTCAAAAAGGTGTAAAAAACCACGACCTTCACCTCTACAGGATTTAACCCTAACTTCACTAAATAACTCTGAGCCTCAACAATGACTGATTACAAAACTCTTGTAACTAGCAAATAGGAATTATAAACTCTAATCCTTATAACTCAACAACTAGGAATTATAAACTCTAATTCATTTAACTCAATGACTAGGAATTATAAAGTCTAATTACTAACTACACACACACCTCCCAAGGTATGCATTCCCAAAGTCTTGAGTTTTCCACAACTCAAAGACTAGTTCCTAATTCAGTTTATAACACACTGAAACTAATATTACATCAATAGTTCAAACATAATGAACAACTCAAAAAATCAATGCTAAAACTGTTAGTTGGATTCTATACTTAGGACCAGGTTCTTGAATGTGTTTCTTCAGTGATTGAGTAGTACTTCGTGAAGTCAATCTGTCGATTATGCTTTTCTGCTTTGTAAGTGCGTTACTCGAAATGATGCATCTTCTATTTAAATACAGCTGTCCAAAGAGTTATTCTTTATTTCAAACTCCTCCTTTAATCAGAACTCTCATTATATAGAGTTCTACTTCAAGTGAGACTCCTTCTTCAATTCCAACTATTGTCTCCTTAGTGTTGTAGTCAAACTTCAAATCTTTAAATCAAATTATCTTCAAGTATTTTACTCAACCATAAATTTTTCAATTTCTCACGTGATCGGTAGCTTGAGTATATCCGAATTAGGCTTTCTCATTCGTTCCTGACTTTCCGCAATCTTTGTCTACATCTATCAATAAAACTTGAAACCTGTCTTTCTATGCTTGGACCAGGCCAAGTAACATGGTCCATTCATGTGTCATTCATCAAAAACTTCATTGATCTAACAAAGAGTCCTTCAATTTATATGTTTCCTATCTTGCGTAGCCGTCTTCATCTACAGAATCTTTCTCCTTCTACACATAGGACTCTTCAGGATATGCTCAAAAGTGAAACTCCTTCTTTCCATAGGACTCTTTTTTCAAATCAACTTGCTTTTCCTAATCATCAAGTGTTTGAATCAAATTCAACTTCTTCAAATTTGCACATATTTATTTCCTTAAGTTATCAGAATTAACCACTAATTTGGTTCTAGATTTCTTCCACCCTTGTCTTTAATCATCGATGATTTTTCTACAAGCTTCAGCTACATAAGACAGTGTGTCTGTGAACTAGGTTGAATGACATATTTCATATCACGTTGTCATATTTTCAATCATCAAAACTACATCGTACCCAACAAATTCCCCCTTTTTGATGATGACAAACCTCTTGTGTTTGTGCATTCAAACATCTTCACCTGTAGGCACTAAAGTATAAAACACTAGAATAAAACAAGTTAGTCAATGGGTTATAAATAGTGCACAACCCTCTTATCTTTCCCCTTTTGGTATCATCAAAAAACCATTTCAATGCAATAATATTCTAGCCAAAGTAATTTGTTATGCTATTCAAAGCTACTGGGGCTATCACCAAAATAATTAGATAAAGACTTTAGCCAACATAGTAATGTATTAAAGAGAACAAAAATATGAGTCAATTAAGAAAAGATAACCATTCCATAAAACTTCCAGAGCATGTTCCACATTAAACCTAAGCTAGCACTTAACAAAGCAAAACAATTGAACATTAAAAAAATATGATATTAAAGTGGGACATGGTTAAGGATAAAAATAGTGAGGAGCTTATGAGGAAGGTGGAACAGATGATATCAATTATGTCAGTTGACGGATGACTTCAATACTTTCATCCATCTATCAATCAAGGTCAAGTTTCAAAATCATGATCCTAGCCTTAAGGACCCCTTATTCCACTTCATGACTGTCTTGTGCAGCTTCTAGTTCAGATTTTTTTTCAAATAAGTGTTAGACCTCCTTATTGAAATAGGTAGAGCAACATGATTCATCTTTTCAAGAACATCTATTTTTTAATAAGTCAAACCTGATTTAGGACTGAGAAGTCTTACAAAATAACCAATTAGGAACTAAAAGGGAAAGGATATCCATTTTCATTATTTAGAAACATATGTTGTATGTGATTGATGATCAAGTTTGGCACATTCATGGTACAAAAACTAATATTTTGGTTGATAGAGAAGGAGGAATTTCTGGTGTAAAATTAACACATTTGTACACAACCATTTGAAGAGAATCAAGAAAAGTTTGGTCAACCAATTCGTTAGCTTTATAGGACAAGGAGAGGATAAAGTATGAGGAATTGAGTAGGTGTGCTCAATTGTTCCAACTTAGACAACCTATGCTCACGTCAGTGTAGAACATACCTGATAAGAAGAACTTTGTGGTAGCAATTGCTTACTTGTACCTATTTTTCTGGACAATATAATACAAAATTAGGTTAGAAGAGTCAAAAATCTGGAATTGGGACACACAACTAAATGTGCAAAACTAAATCGAATAACATTTTGGCTAATAAGATTAATAAGAAAAATGGTTATGCTAGTCAATCATTGAGGAGAGTTCATGCAATTTTAATCATCCCCAAGTCTAACCTGTTCCTTTCAAAATGCTCTCTACTTTGTGACTTTGGTGCTTCTCCAGTCAATTAAGGAACCTACATAGTCAACATTTTTATAGCCCTCAAGAGTAAAATTGCTTTTATTTGGATACCATAGTCTCAAGCCATTGATTCCCATGAGATATCTCAAGATTATTTTGACATGACCAATTTGTATGAACTACCAACAAAATTACTAGCAGTTTGTGTTGGTGTTATTAATGCATCAATTTCTTGATTTGTTGTTACCCCTGTCAATCTACCCTCAGTTTGTACAACAGTTAGACCAGGTAGTACAATATGTTTCTGTGCATACTCATCAGTTTCACTGTCATCCCTTTTTCTTTTGTAAGAGGATCTCCCTTGCTTCCTCCTTACATGAGAACTCCAAATCTGAACATATTTAAAAATGCATTTGTTTTAGTTCTCCCAATCTTTTCAACTCTAGTAATGGTGCGCTTTTTACCATCTCCAAAAGATCTATTCCCCCTTTAAATATGATGAGTGAAAGAAACATTATTTTTTTTCAGTCTTATGTCTTGAGCAATCTCTATCCATGTACTAATTTTGCTTGCCTCCTTTCACTCTCACTTGCAAAACAAATCAAGGGTTAACTTTAGGAACCGAGACAAGCTTGGATCCTTTCTTATGAGAAAAAAGGATAGATGAGGTTCCTTCTAGCCCAGCGAGGAAACAAGTTATATGACCTGTTTCTCTTACTAGTTTTGACCTTTCTGTTAGCTTGTGCTAACATAGAACCAAATTCTTTTGCTAGGCTTATGCTTCTTGACTTGACTTGCTTTTTACTGCAACTGGACATTCAATTGTTGGATGTCCATGATTATCATATATATAGCATAAATCCTTAGTAACATTAGAGGTTTTGAAAAAACCCAATCCAACCCTTTCACTGTGAGTAACAGCTGATTCTCTTCATGATAAAATTAATATGTTGGCCTGCAAGTACCATCACTCAGCAAGTGTGATAATTAAATCACTGTGCAATAAATCTTGAATGTTGAAGTTGAAATAGCTTTAAATACTCTCAGTGTTGTTGGTTTGCTCTTATACTGATTGGTGGTTGTAATTACACAAGAAAATAGTAAGCTTCTTGTTTATTCAACAATGGAGGAGGTACAAATTTTGATATTATTTGTAAAATAAGGGAAGGAAGAGAACTGAGAAAATAAAAAGATAAGAGAAAAGAGTAACTGCTTGTATTGATTAGTTAAGCACAATGTACATTTACATATATATACTATCTTGTGATATGACTAACTAACTCAAGTAGTCATTAACAACTTTTATAACTAACTGCTAAAACAGTTAAAAGTAAAAAATTGAAAAAAACTATACTTTATTCTCTACTTGTGGTCAGCACTTCTTCAATGTCTTCAATGCTCCCACTAAAGCTAGGAAGGTGTAAAGATATCACAGATTCCTAGATTGGTGTTAAGATAAGTTTGTTCAGCTCTTATCAGTCCTTTAGTTAATATGTCTGCTGATTGATCTTGAGTTGCAATGTAGTGAGTCTTGATCATTCCTTCGACTATTTTTTCCGTTATAAAGAAGCAGTCAATATCAATATGCTTTGTCCTCTCATGATATATTGGATTAGCTGCTATTTGTAGTGCAGACTTGCTATCACTAAACACATCCACAGGTAGTATTACTTGATTTCCAATTTCCTTTATCAGAATTAGAATCCACACCAGTTCAGCTATCACAGATGTAAGACTTTCGAATTCTGCCTCAGTTGAGCTCTTGGAGACAATGTTTTGTTTCTTTGATTTACAAGATACTACTGACTCTCCAATCTTCACAAAATAACCAGTCATAGATCTTCTAGTTTAAGGACAAGATGCCCAGTCTGTATCATAGCAGACACTCACTTTATTACCTGAGCTACTAGACAACAACACACCATGACCTGGTTGTCCTTTCACATACTTTACTACTCTGAGTGTTGCCTCTATCTGTGATCTTTTAGGGTCTTGAAGAAAATGACTGAGTATTTTAACACAAAAGGCTATGTATGGCCTTTTCATATTTAGGTACAACAACATGCCAATAAAATGTTGATAAGCAACTTGATTTATTGGTGGATCCTTAGTAGTCTGTCCATGCTTAACATGCTCATCAAAACGTCTACAAGTTTGGACGCTGTTAAGCCTAGCTCAGATAATAACTCTAAAGCATATTTTCTCTGATGCATCAATATTCCTTTTTCAGACCTTGCAAATTCTATTCCTAGGAAGTATCACAGCTCACTTGTATCCTTCATCTTGAAGTTTTTGTGTAGAATTGTCTGGGTCTCTTCCACCAACTTTAGGCTATCTCCAGAGATCAACATATCATAAACATACACTAGCATAAGATGATTCCTTCTATTGTTTTTTTGATATAAAAGGACAAATCATATTGACTCTGAATAAAGTAAGATCTTACCAAGACCTCAAATAGTTTTGTATTCTATTGCCTTTATTCTTGTTTCAGGCCATATAGGGGTTTGAGTAGTCTACATACTGCATTCTCCTCCTGACTAGAAAATCCCTGAAGTAGGTCCATATACACTTCATCGTAGAGATCACTATTTAGGAAAGCATTGTAGACATCCATTTTTTCGACACGCTAATGTTTTCTAACTGTTGCAGCAAGTATAGTTCTCACTATTTTGATCTTCACAACAGGAGAGAATGTTTCTTGGTAATCAATGTCTCTAGCCATAGTCCTTTGAACTAGTCTTGCTTTAAACCTCTAAACTTTACCTGAGGTATTATACTTTACTTTATATATCCACCTGCACCCAATAGCCTTCTTTCCTTTAGGCAGGGTAACTACCTCTCAAGTGTTGTTAGAATTCAAGGCTTATATTTCATTCTTCATTGCTTTCACCCATCTAGGATCTTTGCAGTCTTCAGAGTAGCTTGTAGGTTTAGCAACATATGAAGTTTTCATCACATAGCTCTTATAGTACTGGGAAAGTCTATCATAAGACACATGATTTGAAAGAGCATAAGGTACCTTTTTTGTGTTTTTAGAAACAGTGTCATTCATCTATGCTGGTGATCTTCTTTCTATAGCTGACTTCCTTTGATCCTGAGATGCAGCTTGTTTAGTAGTAGGAATGCGTGCTGTTGTTTCTTGTGATGAGTAACACTTTGACCTCTACTTGACCTTAGTTGTTATACCTTAGTTATGGATTGTCTGGGAGAAGGTTGACTTGGTGGTAACTGCTCTTGCTGATTATCTAAGGTAGTAGTCCTTTGGGATAAGGCATGTATAGGAATCTGCATGATATTAGTAGGATATCGATCTTCTAAAGGAAACACATGTTGAGGTGACTGAGGCTAATTGTTGACCTCTTTAAAAGGAAATATATCTTCCCTGAATGACACATCTCTGCATATAAAAAAAATGTTAGTAGATAAATCATACAAAACATATTCCTTCTGAGTGCTAGAGTACCCCATCATGATTCATGTCCTTGTTCTAGACATAAGCTTATCCTAGTCATTCAATACTTTGGCATAGCACAGGTACCCTATTACTCTGAGATGATCACAATTTAGCTGCTTTCCATATAGTTTTTCATAAGGACTCACAAGTTGAATGACTAGGAAAGGAAACCTATAGATAATATACACTGCAGTTAGAACACAATAACCCCAAAACCTTATTTGAATTTCAGCCTGAAACCTGATAGCTTTTGTCACTTCTAGGATTTGTCTGTGTTTTCTCTTAGCAATACCACTTTGCTGAGGGGAATATGGGAAAGTAGTTTGATGAACTATGCTATGTTCCTGGAAAAACATCTTACATACTAAGTTGACATACTCAGTACCATTATCAGTCCTTATAAATTTGATAGCCTTTTCAAACTGAGTTTGACATACACAAGAAAGTGTTGAAACTAAACATACACATCAGACATAAGTTTTAAAAGAAATATCAAAGTATACCTTGAAAATTCATCAACCACTGTTAGAAAATATCTATTTTCATTCATAGTTGGTACTTTATAAGGTACCCAAACATCCATATGCATAATATTAATACAACACGTACTTTGACTGTCAGTAGATAAAAAAAGTAACCTATTTTGCTTAGCACTAGGATAGATACTACATTATTTTAGTCTATCTTCTATTACATTAACTTCTTCAGATATAGCTCATTTCAGCACACTGGTTGATGCATGTCCCAACCTTTGATTCCACAGATCACCTCAGCTGGATTTTTTTCCACGGCTGGTTTACTAGATGCTTTAGTTGCTGCTGCAACCTCTTTCCTTGAATGATCTCCAAGAACATATAGTTCTCCATCAAGCTTACTAATCTCCTTTACCTTTCTAGTACAAAGATCCTGCAAAACACAACAATCAGGAAAGAAATTCACTGAGAAATTCTACTTCTTAGTCACTTGTGACAATGATAGAAGGCTATATGTAAACTGTGGAATGTGATAGACATCTGTGAAGTTATTTCCTTCTAACAGGAAACTATTTCCCACATGATTAACCATTGTAGTGTTACCATTTGGTAGATATACTTTTTTTGGTTTTCCAACTCTGTAAGACTCTTGTTAAGTAACAGGTTTGAGTTTCCAACCATATGGTTAGTAGCAATAGTATCTATAATATATTTTTGAGAATCAAGAAAGTCTAGACAAGCAAAAATACCTGCACTTTTTACATTTGCAGACTCACAAGGTTTGTTGACAGAGTTGTTTTTGTTGATTATTTGCAAGATTTCCTCATATTGTTCCTTGGTGAATCTAGCATTTTCCATCTGACTTAACTGCTCCAGCTGACTAATAGATACTAAAGACCATCCTAAATACTTAGTATACCATTTCTGCATAGACTTAGAATAACAGTACTGACCTGCACGCTGATCATAGCCACCATGATCCTTTGAAGACACATTATGAGCTTTGTTGTTTCCTTCGTATTTGAACTTCTTCTTGGTCTTGTAATCGTGAGGATAGCCTTCTAAATTCCAGTAGTTTTACTTAGTGTGCCCCTTCAGTTTGCAGAAATCACATTGCAGATTGAATTTTTTCTTGAACTTCTAATTATGGTTTCCACCTGGACCATTTCTTGCATACATGGCTATCTCAAGGTTCTTGGCATTAACTGCAGGACTCATTCCCAAGATTCCTGCCTGTCTTGCAATAGATCTATGACTTTCATCACTTATGATCATTGCATAAGCTTGGTTCACATTTGAGAGAGGGGTCATAAGCAAGATTTGACTCCTTGATTGTGTATAGGTCTTATTCAGACCTATAAGAAATAAAATCTGTAGATGCAGCTGATATTCTTTTGATTTCTCACATTCGCACTCAGGTATAGTTTCTTGATTCAATGTGGCTATTTTTTTTTATGCAGATTCAAGGTTCTTGCCCCATGAACTTTGTTAAATCTTTCAGATAGCTCATTCTAAACTACATTAGCCATAGATGCATACATGATTCCACCAAGTAAATCTTTAGAAACTAAATTCATGATCCTAGGAAGTACAATTGCATTGACTGTTTCCCAATGATTACTCAAATCATTTAAGAACATATCTTTAAAATATGTTCCATAAACCACACCTAACTTCTTCCTCCCTAGTAAAGCTATACGCATGGATATAAACCATATTGAGAAGTTCTCAACTCCTGTCAATTGAAATGAGATGATTTGGATGCCACTTACATCTGAGGGACTAAGAAATAAAGGATGATTATAATCCAATGAACTAGGAGTAGCTCTTCTTGCTTCAGTAGCATTAATAGGAGCAGTTTGATTCTCTATTGTACTAGCTTTGTAATCTTTGCTTGAAAAATTCTTGATCTTGATTCAATACACTAGAATCGACCTTGATCTACTAGTTTTCTAGTGAGTAATGACTCTGATACCATGTAATTACACAAGATAGCTATAATCTTCTTGTTTATTCAACAATGGAGGACGTATGGAGTTTGATACTGTTTGTAGAAGAAGGGAAGGAAGAGAACTGAGACAAGATGAAGATGAGAGAAAAGAGAAATAGTTTGCATTGATTAGTTAAGCAGAATGTACATTGTCATATATATACTAGCTTGTGATATGCCTAACTAACTCAACTAGCCATTAACAACTTTTATAACTAACTGCTAAAACAGTTGAAATTGAAAACTGGAAACAATTCTGCTTTATTCTCTACTTGTGGTCAGCACTTCTTCAATGTCTTCAACAATGGTGATACATTGTCACTGTCAAGTCCTTTCTTTTTGTTTTAGTAAATTAGTATTCTTTTTCTCCAGATTCATGTGATGCCTTTCTTATTTCGAAAGTCAAATGAATTTCTCTTTAGTGTATTTTTTAAAAGCCTTCGATGTATTTTGAATTGTTAGTTAATGTGATTATAACACTTTTTATGTACGCATCACCATTCACCCCAAATTCAATGGTTGAATCTTACCGGATATGTTGTTCTTGTCACATGAATTGGGACAAAAGGAATACTCTTTTGTGTCATTTTATGGCACCATTTGTATTTCGGAAGTCAATTTTCTAAAAATGACTGGTAAATTCAAACATGAAATTCTTACATTTTTTAAAATTAAATTATAGCACATAAAAGGCAAATTCGACAGTTTTAGTCTAAATCTTTTATTTGTAGTAATAAATTTACTATATTTGTATAAAATTTATTCACTAGCTCAACTATTAATACTCCCTCCGTTCACTTTACTTGTCACATTTTTGACTTGATATTGAAAAATAATTTAGAGGATGTTTACTATTAGATATACCACAGTATCCTAGTTAATCGATGTTTACTATTAGATATTGAAAAATAATTTAGAGGATAAGTCATTAATGTTATGATTAAAAAAAGGAAAAAATAATTATTTTTTTGATATGCTAAAAGTGATAAATCTATAATATATTAAAAGTGTGAATACCTTAGAAAAGTTATTTAAACTTGTTGTCATTAGTTAAAAATTTTTTCTTTAGATAAAACTGTCTTTTCACTATATTTTTAAATTATTTTTTATTATATTAACTAGGCTTCCTAAAATATATGGTAGAAGAATTAATTTATATTTTCCTTTCTATTACACTTTCTAAAATATATGAGACTCCTAAAATATATGGTAGGAGAATTAATTAATATTTTCTTTTCTACTGTTCAATTAGAAAAATACTCCTAAAATAGAATAATATTAAGGAAATACTTCTATAAATATTGAGCTGTACTGTAACACCCCGCCATTTCGGGCTAAAGTTTGAACAATCTTTTCTACACGTATAGATCGGAACCCAATGATTCTTTTTTAATCTATGTATGATGATCAATCCTATAATGTTTGAATGCCTTTGACTATGAATTGAGGTCAGAAAATCCACTAACTCAAATATGGATTGTGTTTTAGTGAATGTCTAAACTTGAGTCAACTTCCATCGACCATAACATTTTGTATATAAGGAATTAGGGGGCCTACTATATATTAAATGAAAGTTCCTTGAGTCCTATTTCCAACTCCACAAATTTCTCCTTAATCCAATATCAGGTAAAAAGTTATGCCCATTTTCCAAAGAAGTGTCAGTCAAGGCTGAATCGCGCAAAAAGTACATTTTTAGCAGGGTATTTTTGTACTTTCCCTTCCCAGAAACCTCTCACACGAATTAAATAACATCCTAAATGTTATTTACTCAACTATTATCAGTTTTACAACATCAATATCCTCTTTTCACTCTCAAAAATAGGATAAAACTAGGGTTTTCTCCAAGAACAAGAAATCAAGAATCAATCCTTAAGTTCCAGATTTCAAGACACAGATCAAGATTTGGGTTCCATTTTTCAAATCTGATAATCTAAGGTATGTGGGACTTCACTAAACATCATGGGAATAATTTTTCATCTATTTTTTTAATTATATTAAACATCCCCAATCATATTCATAAAGAATGTTTTTTTTTAAATTGTTTGAAAAGTATACGTCAGGAAGTTATTTTTGAAGTAATTGTACGTTGCCTTGAATCGTTTAACTTTAATTTTGAACGTAATTATGTTTCTATGTTTTGGGGTGTAATAAAAGCTTAATGAGAGCAGGAATGATCAAGACTCCCACTTTTAGCATGATATATTTGATTTATATTGTTATGGGTTGTTTAAAGACAAGAACTTTCTAAACGGAAAATAAATGGGTGAGTGCTTGTTTAATGATCATGGTCATGAATATGATAGTAAGTGAAAAGGGCGGAAGACCTGATGTGACGTAATTAGATTGACTTGTAAGTCAGGGTATGATGATACCCGATGATTCCATGCCCTCACCAAGATAGTGTTAAATGTTTGAAAAGTATGAATGTGTTTTCGTTAAATTACTAAAAGTTGGGCTTAAGAGAGATTGTAGGTTACCAGAAGAAGGCATTTGAGTGCAAGGGCTCATCGTCGAAAACTGTAGTTACCGATATAGAACTTATGATATATGATCCGACATGATATGGCATTTTTAGGATATTTCACATGGGGCGATTTCCTGCGGTGTGCTCACATGGGGGACACCACTCCAATCCTGGAAGCTACATGGATTGAAGAGTTGGCCGCCAAGGGCGGGTACCACATAGCCCATGGAATTTCAAATTTATAGGATGTATCGACTAGCTCAGAAGAATAACAAAGAGTGAGTCATGGTTTCAACGAAGTACCTTGGAGTTCACTAAAGTATGCCCATGTATTTTTACTTACGTATTATGATCATTGTTTTTATGAAATGGTCTCATCTATTTTGTATTAAAATCATACGACTTGAGTTGTTTCACAGAACAATACATTTGTATTAACCCCCTATATTTCAGGGTCTGAGGCTCAGTCCAAACCATAGAATCTTCAGGCAGTTAGTGAGCCCTCTTTATTTTGGAAGACTTGTTGCCAGAGTATTGTTTTACATTTTTGTTTTAGGTAAGACTAGGGGCCGTTTCCTAGATTTCAGAAAGATGCCATTTTCATTTCTTGAGATTGTAGACGACAAACAAAAGCTCTGTCTTCCTTATATATATCGTATTCAAAAGTTTTCTAAAAATAGTCGCTAGTAAAAGCGACTTTGTGTCTACTAATCATATACCTTTAGTACAGGTACATGTAGAAAGAAGGATGCTGACAAATGAAATCAGGTAAAATTACACATCATAGACACAAGGCATTGCCTCAATGGCTATTGCATATCATCTCCACAATGGCTATTGCATATCATCGCCACAATGTCTATTGCATATCATCGCCACAATGGCTATTGCATATCATCGCCACAATGGCTATTGCATATCATCGCCACAATGACTATTGCATATCATCGCCACAAGGGCTATTGCATATCATCGCCACAATGGCTATTGCATATCATCGCCACAATGGCTATTACATATCATTGACATAATGGCTATTACATATCATCGCCACAAGGGCTATTGTATATCATTGCCACAATGGCTATTGTATATCATCGCCGCAAGGGCTATTGCATATCATAGCCACAATGGCTATTGCATATCATCGCCACAAGGGCTATTGCATATCATCGCCATAAGGGCTATTGCATATCATCGCCACAAAGGATATTGCATATCATCGCCACAAGGGCTATTGCATATCATTGACCTAAGGGCTATTTCATATCATTGCCGTAAAGGTCATCTCATACCATCGCCTCAGAAGAAATTCAATATCTATTGATATGCTAGATAGAAACGCTGGCATCGAGGATATCTCCTTATTTCATGAATCAGCATATGAATGCATCGAGGGTACATGATTTGAAGGGATGCCTTTAAGTCGCTATCCAAGGATGAATGATATATAAGGTTTCCTGGAAATTGACAATTTAAGGGATTATCTATAATTCATATTATTTGAAATAGGATAGTGTGCAAGATCACCTATGAGTTGATAGCCTGTAGGTTATCTGTAAGCCACAACAACATCCTAATTGGATAGTGTGCAAGATCGCCCAAAAATTGATAGTTCAAAGGTTATCCATAAGTCGCAACTAAATCCTTACCGAAAAATATGCAATATTATCAAATTGATACGTCCAAGGGTTCTCTATAAGCCGCGTCATATCGAAGATCGATTATGTGCAGGATTACCCAATGATTAATAATTTGAGAGATTATCTATAAGTCATATTGTGTCCAAGGTTGGATGATGTGTAAGAACACCTTAAAGCTAGCGATTGGAGGGATATATGTAAGCCATCTCTTATCCAAAGTTGGATAATGTGCAGGATTACCTAAAAGCTAGAAATTCAAAGGATATCTGTAAGTCGCCTCGTATCTAATATCAAATAATATGCAAGATTATCCAAAGATTGATAATTTAAGGAAAATTTATAAATTGATCATCGGCTATAACTGGAGAGGTTATCATTCCACGTACAATAGGTGATATTGGTTATCAAAAGGGTTGCCACTCCAGCACAAGATTACACGGTTGTAGAGACCGTTCTGCATAAAGTATCGCCGGTGTCCAAAAGGGCACCCCACTTTGAAGACAGATTCAACCGACAAATGTCATAATTATACAACAACCAAGAGGTTTGTTGTGTTTGTTGTTTCCAGTTATTTCATTCCAAATAGGTACATAAAAAGATGACTCCGATTTTTAGGCCACAACTCACACGGAGATATGGCAAAAGACTACCTATATCTTTCATGAATTATATTAGTACTAACACTTTTTTCTTGAGAAATTGTCGAGAGCATCCGAAAGGATGAAAATCTCAAATCAAAACTACAGGTGTGGAAGACTCCAAAAAGGACGCAGAATGACGTGGAACTCTTTCTCAACAGCAAAATGGAACATAGTATGGAGAGAGATGTCAAACTCTCTAGACGCGAGCTAAATGATGATCACCACCACCATCTAACCACTCCTCTATTAGAAGGCATGTGCATATTTTGGGATATTCTGTTCTCACCTTTACCTCTGGGATGTTTGATAACTCATACTGAGGGGAACTTTCTTTTTCTTTTTCTTTCAAAATCGGGTGGAAACACACTTAGAGTTTTGGAAATTATGTCCGGGTAAGTTCTTACCTATGGATGTGAAGAGCTCCACATTCATGGTTAAAAGGTTACAAGCCTCTTTTCTACAACTCGATCGACGTGTCACTTATCTTAAGCCAAAGATCGTCTGAAATAAAAGACTATCTTTTCTACCGATTGAGCCGAACTACAAGCAGTTTGATTCCCTGAGTCTCTAGGATATGTAGGCTGGGATCTATGTAGAAAAATCGACTGCATTTCAACCTCCCCCCTAATCCCTCAATTCCCCAGTTTCGCAATTTTATCAAAAACTCTAAAATTGAGATAACTTGTGAATTTTTGAAAATCACGCTTAAAATCAAGCTCTATGAACAACAAGTAGCCTGAATTCTCATAAAACCTGAGATATGTAGGAAACCTGATACAGAGGTTCGGCCATAACTCCATGAAACTCATGCGAAAAATCAACCTCCCTTAGACACAAATTTGTGGTCGTACAAAAATTAGGAACATCAACCTCCCTTTGCCCAGGATTACTCTCATCCACCCTACCCAAAGGGAGGGGGCAGTTGTTGACACCTATTTTTTGCCCTCCGCGACTAAACTTAATCCTGAGTTTCTTCAATTTTTAATAAAATCGAGATTTTTATTTCCTCCGAATAAGAGTTTTGAAAGGTATATTTGTACTTGATTTTGTCACCTTAGGTAGCAATTATATATTATCATGCTCAATTATGTGATATTATACAATTGTATTACTTAAATGTTTACTCTATGGAATATCGGATTTTAATTAAAAATTAATTTGAAACTAAGCACACTAATTAAAATCTTGATTTGAAAATGATCTATTTCAAAAATGGCTTATCCGGAAAAATGCTTACATAATTTTATCAAATCAAAGAAGCTCAGGATTAAGCTAGTTGCTAAATTCATTTTCAATCTTGACTCAATTTGGTCAATGTATTAAACTAGATTTAATTGAAGTTGATTTGGCTACAATTGCAATACAATTGGCCAGTTAATCTTTAATTAAGTCAAAGTTTAAATACAATTGACTAAAGTCTTTATCAATAGGCTATTTATTAAATAGTTTAAACCTTATCCTAATTGAGGCTATGTCTTAAATAATTCCATCAGCCCAACAACAATAGTTACCTACCCACCAGCCATTTTAAAAGGAGCCCAATACATACTAAACCAACCCGACCCAGCTCTTTAAAGACCCCATTTCTTCTTCAAACATGAGAAACCCTCAACCAAAGCCAAACCTTAAACTATCGTTTATCCGACCTCGACCCCTTCTCCACCTGAATATGGAAACCCATGGTTGAACCAACCCGCTTTCAACACAAATCAAATTCCACATGACCTTAATATCTGCGAAACGACTCGACCCTGCTGTACCTCTGTATTTTATGCATTCATAGTACGGGAAAACCCTTGAATCTTCTAGAAGAAAGCCTAGGTGTCTCATCCAACATCCATATTCTGCAAATCTCGGGTACCATGGTATGAATTCGTACACATCTGGTCGTTTTGGATTGGTTTGGAATGGAATTTGTTTTACCTTTTTTTTCAATTGGTCCACCTATTCCGCTTTGTGGGAAAAATCCAAAGTTTTGGTATGGTGTAGGTTTGAAAACGAGATGGTGGGAGGGAAAGGATTTTCAAATCTTAAACCCTCGGGTTCCTTTTTTGGGGATCCCAAAAATACCCTGGTTCTATCCTCTATATAAGAGGCAATAGGAGTCACTAGCTAGGGGTGGGATTTTAAAAGGTTCAAAAATTGGGGACTAGAGGAATGAGAGGTCACCATATTCTATAAGTTTTGAAGTTTTGGGTCGAGTAAAGGGGGGGGGGGTTCTTCTTTTCTTTCCAGGAGATTTTTTTTTCATTTTCTTTCATTTAGGGTGTTTTATTTTTTTGAAATTTTGAGGGGAGTCTTAAATAGCACAAATTCCACCAGTTACCATTAAGGTTTTTGAAGTGGAAAAATCCATTTTTAGAGCAAAAATCCGTACATGTCTTTTCTTAGTTGAGTAAACATAGCAACTGTGGAACTGTAGATTTAGCTAGAAAAATTTTTGAAACTATCAATTTGAGTCGAAGTTTCCCGAAGGGCTGTTTCCTGATGGTAGCAAATTTGACTAATAACTTGGGTCCTCGTTTTGCTGCCCTAGAGGAGGTGAACATACTTTTTTCCTTTTAAACTCATCACTTTCTGCTACATCCCTTTTCTTTTTTTCCCGTAGAAGTAGTTATGTATTTGTCATGAATGAGGCTGGGATCTGTCTGCTGCATTTGGCTATGATGGCTTCAGGGGTTGTATTTTGACTGTTGTTGTGCCATTTCCCTGAAGCAGTGTTCAATTCATAATTTTAATGTAACCCTGTTGAACATACTGTACTAAACGGATGTGGTGGTTTACCTTAGAGTTCGTGGCACGAATCAACGTATACCTCATCAAGGCTTTGCTTTTTGCTTGAAATTTTCATCTTTTGCATCTAGAGTCTTGCTATGCTAGGCTGATTGTCGTTATAATCGTTTGATCCTAGATTTTAGCTTTTTTTTTGCTTTCCACGGTTTTGCAAGATTTTTCTTAAACTTTGAACTCGTTGTTTAGTTATTTATTCATTGTTTTTTATTTCACATGCTGCTTTGGCCATCCATTATTTACCTAGATGTCGCCATTTGTTCAATAAGAATAGAGTAAATTTCCTATCTTTAATCTTATGTTTTTTATAGTAGGTTGCATAGCTTAAGTTATGAGTAGGATGTTATTTCTTTTGTTGCATTACTCGGGGTATTTGGTTTATGATGTTATTGGACGTGTTGAACATATTGTATCTTGCCGTCTCATGTCTAAATCATTTTATTTTTGAGTCGAGGGTCTAGCAGAAACAACCTATTCAAGTTGCTATCCCTCTTGCTTCTGTATTTTTGATTCAATTTTGGGTTCATTTGCCTAGAGCTCTAAGAGTTCTATAAGGCAGTTTTCAATCATCGAATGATGCGTGCATGTTTTATTACCTTCTCTCCCTAAACCTGCATGTAGGTTCCTGTCTGTAGATGTCTGGCATGCCTAGGTACTATATATATATAGTTCAAATAGTAATAATAATAATAAAAGGAAAAGAAGTTGCAAATAGGATAAGTTTCTTTGTTTGATTTGGAAATCCAAACTTGTCATAAATCCTTTTAATAAAGTTGACATCATTATACCTCAGTTGTTTGCCTTATATTATGAAGACTCCCTTTTGAAATTTGGGTTCCCTTAGTTGCTTAACTGAAAATGGTTATATGTGATGCAGTGGTTTCTCTTTGCTAAACATTATTACAATATTTTTGCTTATATTTTGCCAAAGTGCATATTTTTATACAGACTTGTGCTTATCCATTTCTAATCCTTATTTATTTCTTTTGCATGCAATATGCACTTTGAGTCCAAAATGGACTCATCTGCCCCCTAGAATTTTCTTCGTGGGCCATCAGGGCCCGGTATCTTTATGACAACCTCTTTGAATCAAAGCCCAAAAATTGATCTTATGGCCTATTGGATATGATGAGATCAAAAGAGAAGCACGAGCTAATAACCCATTTTGAAGTGGCTAAGAGATTCAATATATCGCTTGTTATTTCATCCATTTCTTCGTTATTATCTTTATTTATGTATTTATTTATTTTATTATATATTCATTTGGGCCTCGAAGCCAAGGTTGTACTTAATACAGGTGGAGCAAGCTCGAGCTAAGGGCTCGAAAACATAGAATTAGGACAGGTGGAAGACGGGCTGAAAGACCAATATCTAGATTAGGACAGGGTTGTCGATTTGGGACTAATGGATCAAGTCCTTATGCTTCTACCATTTTCCTTTTACTTTTGCTAATTTGCTTTATGTGTTTTCTTCCGAACCTAGTTAAAATCCCTGACTAAGTTGCTAAAAACTAGTTTTGCATAAACACCAAAATATTTCTAAAATCGCTTGCTTTTCAAAAACCAATATATTTTCTAAAGTTAGTCAAAAGAAGTTTTCAAACAGTCTGGATAACCGCAAGTTAGCGAGCGTTTTAGGTGCCTAACACCTTCCTAAAACATAAATAGGAACTGCTTATCTGGAATCTCTAACTTAAAACAATTTTTCTATTTGAATCGTTTAAAGTATTTATAAAGGTTTCTTAATTACTTTTAAAAATTAAGTGGCAACTCTCTTTCAAAAGTCAAAATTTCTCTGCAAAAACATAAATGGTGACTCTGCTAGAGATTTTTCACTAGGTTCTAATCAAATGTTTGATTTCATCTTTTGATAAACTATTTATATGTTAATATTTTTCGATTCTGTAAAGTTTGACTATCGCATCTCATAGCATAATCCTACATTATTTAAATTGTTTTGGGGTTTCGTGGGTATCCCGGCCCCTATTGATCAATTCCAAAAATGTGTTGGAAATACAAAAAGTTTATTAGCGTGTGAGTCGTCTGATGGCTGTTTGTATTTTCAAACTCAAGGTGTCCGCTTGAGAACCAGTGTTCAAACCCACTCTAGACACCGAGGATATAACGAAACCAAAACTCTATTTTAGGCATGAGCCTAGGATGACCCAATACCCGAGCGGGGTATTGGGCCTATTTGAAAATCTGCCCTATGTCTATTGACCCCGAGTCAATCACAGACGGATCATACTTATGTGTTGGAGAAATATATGCTTGTCTAAATTCAATCCATTATCCTTTCGGTTTGGAGAAAGGCTTATCTTTGTCTTCTTTTATGCAGATAAGGCTTGATTTCATTCCCGAGAAAAGTTCAAGATGGTTACCAACCATGATGATTACCTGAAATTGTGGTGGGATTACATGGGTCCAGATGAGAGAAAAATTGTTTGGACACACATCGGGCACCTGCCTTCGTTGATCGAAATGGATGCTTGTCCTGAAATGATCCACGTGCTTACGACTTTTTAGGATGATCAAACTATGGTGTTTCTCTTCGAGGATGTGGAATTGACTCCTACCATCGAAGAAGTGTTAATTTTCTATAAGAGTATTGAATATGTTTCAAGAGAAAGGAAAAACCTGATAAGAACATTTTAGTTCCTGCCGTGTGGGACCGTCAAATAATCAAAGAGGCATTTTTAACAGTCGACGACACCTGGCTAGGGGAACGTGGTGGAGCAAATATAACTTTTTGGGAGTTGCATCGTCGGTTTGGAAGATTCAATGCCTTCCACAAATTCGGACATAAATTTGAGTCCGAAGCAAAATGGAAGGAGATGAGAGCCTTTGCATTTGCGGTAGGTCTACTTGGAACCGTGGTGTTCCTATAAGGGGAAAATGGCACAATTCATCCAAGGGTTGTTACGGTGACCCATGCACTTTTCTTTGGAGTAGATTATGATTCTACTAAGGTATTCCACAATTTAGCTCCCATCATTGTCGCCGACATATATCGAGCCTTGGGAAGGTGTCAAGTCGAAAATCGTTTCTTTCAAGGTTGCAACCTAATATTACAATGGTGGATGATGAAGCATTTGGTATAGGATTTGAGAACGGTACAACCTGATCATAAAACAAGGGTGGATATGCTAGCTTCGCTCGATATGTGGTTGTTTCTACATAGGTTAAAAAGGGAAGCATCTCACAAATTTTGGTTAAAGACTTTCAGCGAATTAAGAGATGACGTTGTGCAATGATCCATTAACTCTCTTCGTTTAGGGAAATAGACCGAAATTGGCCTTTGCTAGTGCTTCCCGGTCTTAGGGGGACCTGGCCCTACAATCCTGGCAGAGTTCTTAGGCAATTCGAGATCAAGCAGGAGGCACCACAAATAGATTCCATGCTTAGGTTTTTCACCATATACGATGAAAGTGAGTCTCTACTCAAAGACGGCATGATAAATGGATGGAGAATAAAAAGGTGGACGAAAGTGACTTTCTGTATAGAGCATGACCCTGAAGTCAGCGACACTTACAAGGAGCGGTTGAAAAAGAGTCTTGCCGGAGAATTTATTCCGGGACCAAATATGCCCACTCAGGTTGTGGATGTAGAATCCAAGCATCGAATTCGGCTCCATAGGCTACAAGATAAGTTCCAAATAAGTGAAATCACGCACCGACAGATGCACATGAAGGAAGCTTTAACCATACGTATGTTGAGGGAAGAGTTGAAAAGATCTAGGCAAAACATTGATGATGCCAGGCAATGTCTAATCGATTTGGATGATAGCATGGCCTCCCAACTCGATAGTATAGGGAAAATGACTTACGACTGTAAGGCACAATTATGCGGGAGTCATCTTATCATCAATAGGTATCAAATGGCATAGGAGGTAAACAAGGCAAAAAAGGCAAAACTAGATGAAGGAGCCTCCAGTAGCTAGATTTTCTATTCTCCCCTGCGCGGGAACTTATCGATAGTAAACAAGGTACGTGTTTCCTTCTACACATGATAGCATCTCCGAATGAATATTAATGAGGTGATATCATGCTTTATCATTAAGATTCATGAAATCAACATCAGATAAATAAGTTGCTCTTGAGTAATGCTACTTTATGAAAGTTCAATAGTAGAAATGACTGACTATCATTTCTACTGTAAAAAACCTTATCACAAACTATATGGCAAAAGAAGAAACTTCATTTTTCGATTAAGTACACTTACGTATGTATAGGGCTCATAGACCATGAACTAATATGTGATAGTTAAATATTAGAAAGATAAATTGTATGAGATAGGATCATCTGCTACATAGATATGCAGCGACCTGTACCTTCTTGCAGCTCCATTTGTACTTGAGGAAGTAGCTGGGATCTTTCTTTTTGTTCTTTGTAATTATTTGTCTATTTTTCTAACAATTTTTTTTCGAATAGAAGTAGTGTTGTGTAATGACCCTTCAGGTCATTAGCCACGCTCTTGCTTATTTTCTCCGATAGAGCTCCTCCGTAGACATCACAAGTCATTATTGACTTGCTGGAATGGATAGTTCGGTTACTTGACTGTTCGTTTTGATTTTTAGAACCACTTTTCCAATTTAAAGTCTTCATCGATTCCAAATGGCTGCCGAGCAAAAAATACAGTAAAATAATTTTGGATGTAAATTTCAATTGTGCCAAAGCTATGTTATATCAATTTTAGGATAGATAGACCCTTGGTTCGGATCCCATAGCACCCGAGCTCATTACGACCCATTCGTTGAAAAGTCTAAAATCAAAATATATGGGTGTGAGACCCACAAGTGGCCTAAATGATCTTGGATAGAAAATAAAACATCACCATTGCATCCGGAATGTCAAATTTAGTGGGGTTACATAGTTCGTTTGCAATAAATAGAGTTCAAATGAGTCCGGGAGGTCTAAAATAAGTTTTGACCTTGCGGGCCCATTTAAACTCGTATAAAAAGGCCCTTTGGCCAATTTTTGAGACATTCTTCATCATTTTGAAAACCCTAGCATCCATAAATATTTGTAGACAAAAAAATGATTCTTCTAGGTTTATTAGAAGCTTAGAAACTTGTGTAATCCATCTTTTTGCTACAAATCTAAGGTAAGAATTCCTCTAATCTGGTATTGATTTCATGGTTCTAGACTCAAAACCTCTAAATTATTGTGAGTCAATTATAGCCCTAAAATTAAGTGATTGACTCAAATTACTTGAGGGTTTTAACTCCCTAAAGATAATAAGGCTATGGGTTGGTCTTCGAAACTCCTTTCCAAGGGTGAAACCCAATTGGGGTTTTGGTGTCCATTTGAAACCCATGGAAAAATGGTGCTATAATGGGTATTGTCATTCTTTTTGTAATTCTTAGATTTTATTTTTGATAGCATTGCTTGTGGAAGAGGAAGATTCTTGGAAAGGAAAGAAAAAGCTCGTTGGTTCGTAAGTTGCTTGGATTTAAGGTAGGTTAGGCTTACCCGTAGTATAGATCAAACTTGTTTGTAAATTAAGCATTGATATCTTATGAGATTGGGCGGTGAATTTAGACGATAGTTGATTAAATGATGAACTTAGGGTTCATTAATTGTTGTAGGCCATGGATTTGTAATGTATTATATTCGACCCTTAGTCTAGGACCTTTTTTAGCTTAATTGTGGTCTCATGACTAGTGTTAGCACACTATAGTTGTTCTAAGTAGACATGACTGGTATACTTCTCTATCCTTAGGAGTGTATTGACCTATATAATGCCAAGAGAGGAGATGACCTTGGTGTTGTGTTGACTTAGTAAGGATTCTTAAAGAGACTTTTACTATAGACCTAGAAAGGATTGGTAAGCCCTTATGGTGAGGTATGGATGACTTATCCTAATTCCTAGTAGAAGCTAGACATGTGTTTGTAAGCTTGGAATTCTAGGAATATAGAAGTGGGACTTGACCTACCTTAAGCTTGAACTAAGTAAATGCTTCGAAACTTTGATACATAGTGATTGTCCGAGTTATATACATATGTGTAGGAGTTGTGATGGTTGCACTCGATTGTCGAATTATCTAGAGATCATGACTTGAATACCCTTGTTATGTGATTACTGTGCATGTTTGGTAAATACTCATGCTCTTGTTGATGCTCATATTAAGTGTGAAGCTAATTAGTAAGGTAAAATGGCAAGTGTTATCCCACATCCCTACTTCTTTATATATTGTGAGCTTCTGTTTATGATTATTGGTTTAGCTATGCATGTGGATGTATGTTGTTGTGTCTGGAGAAATATGTGATATTATGATGATACTCGGTTTGAGTCCGGAGGAATATGTGATATTATGATAATACCTGGTTTGAGTCAGGAGGAATGTGTAATTATGATGGTACCCGGTTTGAGTTCAGAGAAATATGTGATATTATGATGATGCCCGGTTTGAGTCCAGAGAAATGTGTGATATTATGATGATGCCTGAGGAATCCGGAGAAATATGTTGATATTGTGATGATGCCCGGTGAATCCGAAAGAGGTAAGAACATTATGATGCGGTGTGGGGAAAATTTTCTTATATGCATTGATATTTGTAAGGTTAAGCCATGTAGGGCCAACCGCCTATGTTCTTGAATTATGAGATCTCTCTTGGTAAATTGTTATTTCTTTCTTGTTCCAAATGGCTATATAAGAGGTGTGATCCTTGTGTATGGTAAATTAGCTACAAAAGGAAATTTATGTCTAATATTGAGTTAAGGCTTAAAGTTATGAAAAAACTTGCATAAAAATTCAAGGGCTAACCTAATATACATACTTGACTTGAATAAGAGGTGATATTATAAAATCTTTTCTTGTAAGGTGGCTTATGTCGTAACCAGCTACTTCAAAAATATATGATTAATATTTGGAACCTAGAAGCCTTGTAAACTAGTTGGTGGACTTTACTTCTTTAAAATATGGAAAGTAGTCCTTAAGGTTGTGACATTGTAACACCCTGCATTTTTTTTGGGGCAAGATTTCAAACCATCGTTCCTATGCATAATAGACCCAAACCCAATGATTTTTTTTAATATCTTTGTTATGATCAATTCTACAGTGTAGGAATACCTTTGGATATGAATTAAGGTCACAAATATCTCACAACTCAAAGACGAGTTGAGAACGTTTCTATCAATTAAGTTTTATTGAATGTTTCAGCTTGGATCAACTTTCAATGACCATTACTCATAGTATATAATGAGTTACGTGTCCTACAATATATCAAAAGAAATATCTTTGAGTCCTCTTTCCAACGCAACTAGTGTTACCTTAATCTGATATCGGAGCAAAAAGTTATGCTCATTTTACTTCAGCATATTTTTCTGTCAACAAAGTGACGGCCTGAGTTGATAGGCCATCACCTAAGTGACGACCTATCAGCCAAGTCGTCACCCCAAACCAGTACCTATCAGCCCAAGTCATCACCCAAGACCAGCGACTCACAAAATCATCTTCTGAGTGACGACTTGCTGTGATAGGTCATCACTTGGCTGACGAACTATCAACCATGGTCATCACCCTTGAAATTCAAAATTTTCTATTTGAATTTGGAGGGGTATTTTGTTCTTTTCCTTCAACTCCCATGACTTAAATCATGCATTAAACTCTATTAAGTGATAAAATATCAGTTTTTCATCACTCATAATCCACTCCACTCACAAAAACAAGAAAAGATTAGGGTTTTCCTCTAGGTTCAAGTTTTCAAGACAAGGAGATTTGAGTTCCTATCCTCAAACTAAACAACATAATGTACGTGGGATTATTCTAAACTACGTGGGCATGGTAAAATCGTTTTAATTGTGTTTAAATTTTGTGAAATCATGAATTTACAAAGGGTTTTGAATATACATCTACAATTATGCATTGTGAATTTTTCTTGACAATAATGTTTTGGTCTTGCGGCATTACCCCTTAAACTCGATTTTGTTGATATATATATATATGTGTGTGTGTGTGTGTGTGTGTGTGTGTTTGTGGTTTGATGTTTGAAATTTGAATTGAGATAAAGAAGAATTATAATCCAACTTTTGTTATAAACCCTCTTGTTTTTATATGTTATGAGTTATTCAATCACATACTGAGAAGCATGTTATAAATGTCTTTACTGCTATTTCGGACTTGATATTAATTATGAATTGAAGAGATGGTGTTTCTTTTTCATGTAAAGAAGAAGTGATGATTTTAAAGAGTTGCATGGTTTTTCACAAAATACTTGATCATTCTATGTTTGATGAAATGTTGAAAAGAGGGAATCCTTGCATAGTTTGAAATATGATTTGAAAACAAGAACTCCATTGCATTTCTTGATTGATTTGGTGGTATGAACATTGTTTTACTTGAAAAGAGTTGTAATATGACAATGTATGGCAGAGAAATAAGACTTCTAAGTTTTGGTATGATGATACCAATACAGATAATGCCATGGTAACATAGAATAGAATAAAATATAGATTTTCATTCAAATTTCCAGATTTTGAATTCAGAAAGATGTATGATTATAAAAGGTTTAAAATGGGTTTAAAGATAGTTAGATGTCTACTCGAAGAATGTACGAGTTGAAAGACTCAATGCTAGAAATTTTGATTTGCTGACATGGGATTATGGCACCATGCTATGTGGTCTTTTGTACCTTGATTTATGTCGTCCCAATTTGGGACTATGGTCAGGATCCATGCTTTTTGGTCTTGTGTACTACTATGACATGTTGATTTGATTAGAAATCCTGGCACCATGTTATGTGGTCTTGCGTGTCTCCCCATACTGATACTCTAATACTTCCGGCAAGATTGGATTAGAGGCTTGGTCACCAAGTCAAGGGAGGATTCCATATATCGTGTGGAATTTCAGATTATAGGTTGTACTATCTAGCTCAGAAGTAGCATAAAGTGTTGTTCATGATCTCATAGCAATGTTTCAAAATCTTTAAAGTATGCCCATGTGTTTTTTCCTATATCGTATGTAAACTATTTTATGAATTACTCTCACTTATGTTGTATTAAAATACATTATTTTGGATTGCTCTACGCACCAGTACAATTGTATTGACCCCCTATATTTCAGGATCTAAGGCACAATCTTGGGGTCCCTCTAATCAGTAGACTTGTGAGTCAAAAGTTAAAGTTGGTGAGCCTTCTCTATTCCGAAAGGCCTAGTTGAAAGACTGTATTAATTTATTTCATTTTATGGTCTGACCAGGGACCTTGTCCTAGTCTTTAGGCAAAAGTTTATCTTCATGTTGTTAGAGATTTTACAGACTAATGTCATGTGTTTTGAATGCTATGAACTCAAATTTCATACTTTTCAGTTGAACTATATGATTGACCATGTTTTTGTCTTTATTATCTTTTTCACAATTCCATATAGTGTATAAATAGTGTGCCTGATTGCCAGATAGAGAAGGCCAATGAGGCCTTCATGGGTTGTGATGCTCGTCGCGGCTAAGGCCTTGGCTCGGGTCATGACAAACTTGGTATCAGAGCAGGTTCATGGTCCCAGGGTGTCGGCAAAATTGTGTTAGGTAGTGTCCTATTTATGGGTGTGTAGCACGCCATGCATATAAACGGGAGGATACAAGGCATTTAAGAATGTCTCTCTTTCGTTCATAATTTAGTTCGTTCTAAAGAATCTGAAAGTCCTCTAATCAGTGATTTTGTGTATTTCATAAAGTTACCATGCCTTCCCATAGAACCAATAAACAAAATATTAAGGTTGAGGATGTCTGGCTCACTCATGGGATGTGTACCCATAATAGACCTTATCCCCTAGAGTTTGATCCCACTCTGGGGTCCCTCAAGTTTCAAATAGTTCACCTCGGGCTCTGCGGACTAGTGCTAACCATCCTCAGCCTCCTCAAAGGGAAATTTCGAATGCTAAATTCTGACAGTGCATTCATATGATAGCTCAGTTAGTGGCCTCTCAAACTCGATTGTCTGAGGATGGGAGTTAGGTCTCTAGTTCATCTGAGGTTACCCGGGTAAGCCAATTCATAAGGCTAAATCCGCATGTATTTACTGGTACGATGGTTGAGAAGGACCCCCAAGGATTCATTGATGAGCTGGAGAAAATTTTTAGAGTTATGAATGCGAATGAGATTGAAGGGATTAGGTTGGTAGCCTATCAGTTGAAGGATATGGCCAATTAGTGGTATAATGAATGGGACGATTCTAAGAGTAGTGATGTTGAGCCTTCTATGTGGATGAGTTTGTAGAGGCCTTCTTAGATTGCTTCATTCCCTAGGAATTGAGGGAAGCAAAGGCTGAAGAATTTGTCAATCTGAAGTAAGGAAATATGAGTGTAAAAGAGAATACATTGAAATTTACCCAGTTGTACAGGTATACTCCAGAATTGGCAGGTAACATGAGAGCTCATATAAGAAAGTTTGCATCTGATATCTCAGACGATTTAGTGTTGGAATACAAGGGAAAAATACTGTATAAAGATATAGATTTCTCTAGGTTCTCAGTGCACATGCAGTAGGTACAAGAACAAAAGAAGAGGCTATCTGAGATTAGGGAAAAAATGAGAAGCTAAGAGAGCTAGGTCCATAGATCAAAATAATAGTCAGCACCAAGCGGGGTAATTAGGGAAATAACTAGTCTAAAAAAAGTTTTGGAGAAATGCTTAGTTGTCAACATATGCACCTGAGCCCAGGCCTTCGGGAGAACATCAGCTTTAGTCAGGAGATAGGCCTTGAGCTTATGTCACCTAGTTCTAGGAGAGTGTGACTCTGCCTTTTAGGTCATACCCGCGCTATAGCGGTTGTGGGAGGAATCATCCAGGGGGGTGTTATTCTGAGATTCGAACATGTTATTCTTCTGCCTAAGTAGGCCATTTTCAAAGGGATTATCCCTTATCTAGGTAATATAAGGGGATCTAAGTCCCAAGCCGCACCCGTATTCCTCCTCCTAAAGGTACTATTTCAGCTGGTGTTGGTGGTCACAACTAGTTATATGCCTTATCAAACCGCCAGGATGTGGAGATCTCGCCAAATATTGTTACAAGTATGTTATAGGTTTTCTCCCATGATAGGTATGTATTTGGAATGATTCATATGATTGTTGTTGTTACATAAAGTTTTATATGTATAAGTGTTTTGTATACCTGATTCCAGTTCTTGAATTTTGTAGTATGGGGAAGACTAAAGAGTTGTTGTGTGATGTTCTTTAGAGTTGAATTGAGGGAATATAGGTAGATGGTATATGCCTTTGGGATATTTTTCCAAATTTTATTATGTTGTAGATTGATGGCTATCGAGGATAAAGAGTAGCATTGTTGTGAAACAATTTCTGTGGTCTATAGTTAAAAAGGGGGAATTTAGAGTTTATATGTATGGTGATACCCCATTGTGTTGAGTATTGTGGTTATTGATTTAGTAAAGGGATATGTCCGCAAGTCTAGGATTGTGACATTAACCTAAGGGGGAGATGGTGAGTTAAGGTAGTTCCTGAATTTTCTCCCATTCACGATGTTTGTGCTCGGGTCACTCAATGACCCTTAGTATGTTAGTAGGATAGTCATTGCAGAAGCGTAGTAATGTTTTAGGTGGGGGAGTAGGTGTTCTTGAATGTGAAAGTTTCAACGTGATTTCTCTAGCTAAGGTTAGAGGTAAAGAGGGAAAGAAGAAGATGAACTTTCGTTAAGTGAAAACGTTAGGAGGAAAATATATGGCGAGAATCATTGTGAGAATAATTGAATTGGTTGGTCTAGTGGGGGAAATCCATTAAGTGGTTATAGAAATGATACACTTCAATGTTGTGTTTGATGAAAATGCAACCCAATGCACTATGTTGGTAGTAATCCTCGATTTAAGGCAGAAGGTTGGTCGATTATAGTGATAATATGGAGAAGTGTTCTTAAAAGAAGGTAGAACATGGGGTCTCATAGCTTAAGATAGAATCTTTTTACTCTGGGCCAGGCTTCAACATAGAACTACGATACAATTAGATTCAAGCTCTCGTAGTTATGTATTAAGCGGAGAAATTATAAGATTTGGGATACTGAAATGTGGTATTCATAGTTGTGCTATTAGACGTATCATTTGAGGTAGAGAATGTGTCACGACCCGAACTGGGGCCCTGGCTGTGATGAGTATTATGAACCATCAAGGCCCAAAACACCCCTTATCTATCTGGTAATCATGCACATGACTTATATGAAACAGAAATGCTGAAGATACACTATATAACGGAAACATGGCCAATAATCATATGAAAACAATAATGGGGAATAATGTCCCACAATCTCAATCAACATCTCTATAACATCTGCGAAATCTCTACTACATGACTGAAATAAATATCTATCTAAAAACTGGGACAAGGCCCCCAGTAGACCCAAAACTAATAAATGATAAATGAAACTGGCAGATATCAGGCCTTCCGAAATATAGAAGGCTCACCAAGTGACTCTGCGAATCTGTCTGGACCCCTAAACTGTGTCTCCGAACCTGGGAGGGAAGGGGGTCAATACAAAAGTACTGGTACGCAGAGATATGAAAACAAAACATAATATTTTTAAAAAATATAGTTGAGAGCCATTATAAAGCAGTTTCATATCAAATTATTTGAAAACACATGGGCATAAAGTAATTATTTTTAACAAAAATGCAATGCTGCTGAGCTAGGTGGAATACCCTACATATCACATTTACACCAACTATCAAACCTCGGTTGCCGCCGAGATTAGAGTATAAGTGAGGGGAAGACACACAAGATCACACAGCAGGGTTTCTCGACCCAATGGTAGTGCACAAAATCACAAAGCAGTGATCCTAACCATAGTCTCAATTTGGGAATGACATAAAGTCAGGTACGCAAGATCACAAAGCATGGTACCAAGTTTCCATGTCGGCAAACACTGCTTCCAGCGATGAGCCCTTACACTTAAACGCCTTCTTCAGACATCCACCTATCTCGTGTAAAATCAATGCATTCAAATTTCATCTGATTCAATCACATATCATATTCTGTAGGGTATCGTCATACCCGACTTGAAAGTCATCAATGTCACATCATTACTTCATGCAACCTTTATATTAATCATATTTCAACATAATAACCCTCTCCTTGCAAGTCGAAAATCATATCCACTTTCAAAATAGTTCATGTCATGCTTGTCAAGATGATTTCAAACAATTCACATCATATGAAAATTTTAAACAATTTCATATCAAGAGAGGGGTTTCATATAATTCATGCTCTCAAGTAAACATCTTTTGAATCACAAGCATATGCATATATAATATATCAAATCACTTCGGAAATAGGCCTAAAGACCAAATCAATATCATAAAGATGCTTGAAACATGTTAATATTCATACTTTCAAAACCCCTATTTTTAAAACAAGAATTTCTAAGCCCATGAGATTTTTGAGATAACCACACGAACCTCTATATGCGAATATGATAGGTGCTTCTTGAAGCCTACGTTGCGGGGATTCCAAATCTTCAATTTGTTTTGAAAACCCATGGTTGAATCTTGAGTTATTGGGGTTTTTATTTTGAAACCCTAAGGGGTGTTCTTGAGAGAAAATTTGAGAAAAGGATTATATTTTGATGAATTGGGGGCTAAATCTGGTATTATAGACGAAATTTGGGTGCGGTGAAATGACTAAAATGCCCCTAAGAAAACAAAAAATTCGAAACTGTCCCTCAGTTGATAAGCTGATAGGCTGAAGTAAAACGGGTATAACTCCTTACTCAGATGTTGGATTTGGATGAAACTAGTTTCATCGGAAAGAAAACTAAAATATCTTTCATTTGATAGGTAGCAGCTCTCCCATTTCATTATATTCAGAGAGTTATGATCGTTTAAAGTTGACCCTGAAATGCTGAAAACTGGGCAATAGGCTATGCGTTTTGCTACTGTTTTGAAATCCAAACGCAGCCTTATGTGTTCCAAAAAATTCCAAAACTTATCCAAAATGTACTATGAGCTTTCCCAATCGTAACGCAACTTGAAAATCTAAAAACGAATGTCGGAAAGGTTGAAAAGTTGTATCCTGAAGATAGCCAACTAAAATGACTCTAAGTCCTCATTACACTTAGAAAAAATATTCTAGTTATTAGCCCCTCAAACATAACACTAAAAATGAAATTGACTCGATAATTTTACGGGGCATTACGATAGGAGTGATTAACACACATATGTTAACAAAGAATAATTCTGTTCGGGTCTATATACGTAGGAACAACGGTCTAAACTCTAGCCCGAAAATATGGGGTGTTACATTATCTCCCCCTTGGGATCATTCGTCCTCGAATGATGGGTAGGAACATATTGAAGCTTAGAGGTATGGAATAATGCGGACATGATATATTTCTCTAAGAAAGAATACACTGATCTGAAACATGACTTTAAGGCTGGAACTACAGATGTTCTAAATTCTTATACCGGACGTGCATATCTGATACATGGAATATACGACTGAAGATATTCATAAGCTGAATTCTCATAATGAACATGGATATCTGATGCATGGATCTGTGACTGAGTTTTTCTTATGAACGCAGGACTAAATACATTGATAAGCTGAACTTTTTCTATTGAACATGCATTTCTAATGCATACATATCTGATTGAACTGACGTATGAATGTATGACTGAATGCACAATGATAGTTGGTCCAAGGCTTGTAATAAGAATCTATGCATGCAACTGAATTAGGTATCTCCCCCATGGGATCCTATGTCCCTCTATGAATGCTCAATTCACTAAGATACTCGGGAAACTGAGGCGATGCACAGGGCACCTACGAATTGAATCATAACTGAACCTCTGGAATCTGAATCTAATGCATGACACATGAACTGATCTATACTCGCAATTACTAGTATACTCTATAATGGAATAGTAGCATGTCTGATATTTTGGGTAGCATGAATAAATGAAATGACGAGAAAACAAGCCATGTGAATCTTCTTGTTAAACTAACTTACTGACTATACAGACTGAATTATGCTGGACCTTCATACTTAACTGGAGTATTCTCTTCAACACTCTCTCTAAGGAAGTTCTAGCAGTAATAGGGAGCCACGAATCTTGGGTATGGATTACACAAGACACCCACTAAGGAATCATCACAATGACACCACTTTGTAGTCTTGAATATAGACATATAGCTCCTAAATTAGGATAGAATTACCAGACCTTTGCCAATATAACTTCTTACTTTCAAGATTAACACACTTCTCGAATATCTCTTAACTATACTATTCCCTATAAATATCATATTCATTCAATTCATCTTAAAATTATCATATGAATATTGACAATTTTTTTTTTTACTAATGTCTAAAATAGCTTAATCCTTATACCGCGATCAAGCCTAACTCTAAGTCACAAAAATACAACATGCTACACCACGTTGTTATTCTAAACCATATGATGCCACCTTCTATACCTCTTTTAAAGATCACATCCTAAGCATAACATGCCTTACCACTTCAATGACTACTCTGAACTCTTAATATGAAGTCGCTAATGCATATTGCGACCTTCCACTACAATACCAAAACGTCATTCAAGACTATTTTATAACCACATGTTGACTTCAAGGAAACCACCCATAAATAAATACTTCACATAGTTTCTAAACTATTGTCAATATAACTCCCAAGCGGTACCCTCAGACATACACACACAAACTTTTCCACTAACAATCACATGTATCAAAGACTCGGCCCCAACTCTTACTTCATACTTATGGCCTTATCTAAGCAAGCATACTATGATCTTCCATCAAAAAGAACATTTACATCATCACCACTATCATTGCATAGGGAGGGTCACTAAAAGGTTAAAACATAAGATCCTGAAGCATGAAAAGATTTTTATACGGGACTGAGCACACTATAAAGAGTGAGTACATGCGTCATGAGTTGCACGACCTCAAATAGAGTTCATAACATAAGGAATGTGATTCCGACTACTTGAATGAACTAGAACTCATTATCTCAGAACTGTAAGAGTACGTGACTCTCTATCATATACAGGAATCATGAACTACGATCACGAAATTGGATCATAAGGCATGAGTAAGCATCTGAATAACTAAAAAAAATACTGAGGTAGGAATGGGTTGAGATTCACCCTCACTTCCTGATGTTCTAAATCATACTGCATCACTACTAAATCTGAGAGCCTTACTTGGTCATTCGTTCTATCATCTCCCCCATAGCTTCAAGTCATCATCTAAAGTTTGGGAGATCACTTACCAGATTCTAACTGAACTACACTAACTGGACTCTAGGGTCTAAAAGAAAAAAAAAGGACAATACATGCATATCGTAGACTTAACCCGAATGACTACCTTCTGGGATACACTCTATCTTTCCATAGCCACCAACAGTCATAGTATAATGCTTGCACACTTATTTCTATCGGTTCAACCTTCAGAATTCAAACTTAGATTCTAACACTTAACATGGCTATTTAGATCACCATATACCATCTAACTAGTCTTTCTCCACTTAACAATTTAATGGTACCACTAGCCACACAAATTATGTAATAGTCTTAGAAAAATATGCCGCAACCTCATAAAACTAACAAGATAACTAACATGATTGATATAAATAACATCATTGATCAAGAAATCATCACATCCACCTTTATGAACTTCAACTATTCAAACTTAATGTCTAGTGCTAAACATGATTTTACAACCTAACCTTACGCATGATTCTCACTTGGAAAGCATGAAATAAACATCAAGAAACACTAGTACACTAGAACTTCATAACAACAATAATTGACCTTGACCTTATGGTCTTCCTTATCATAACTCATTAGCACGTACTATTTCAACACATCAAACCTAATATTTATTCCCACAAACATACATCATTAATCTCATGCCACTATTCTTACATCCACATCCTACATTAAATTCAAGGCAATGGTCTAGCATGAATCATCTACCACCAATGACGAGTGCAACATAATATACCAATCCATCAAATTGGAACATTCTATCCCAAATACTTCAAAATCTGCTACATACCTTCTCATAAGTATTACTAGCTTACAACTACCAACAAAAGAAGGTCAAGGGGTAAGGTCACATAATAGACATGATCAACCTTAATCTTATATTATAACCCCATACAATCTTTTCTACTTATACGGATTTCTCACCGTATACTTACTCACTCAATCATACATTTAGACTTCCTTCAAATTCCTCAAATAACCATGAGTCTATAATCATAGCTTACTCGCTAATATAGCCATTTTCATATTCAAGCAACCCTGACTAACAACTCTTTCTCTACCTTATACTAAACTAACTCACAAGGACGAATTACCTCATTACTAACTCAATCTCATGCAAACAGATTTAGCCATACATATATTAAACCAACAAAAGAACAACAAGTTGGACAATAAGTTGCTAGTGAATCGAAACAGGCCTCACACGGCTTCACTAGAGTTTGGTTTTGTATTTTGAACAAGAAAATGAGATGGATGACAGGGCAACTATGCTAGTGAATCGAAAGAGGCCCACACGGCTTCACTAGACTTTAAATTTTTTCTTTTTCAAAAACACCATGATAACAAGATTACATATTACAAGGGATAGAAAATTGACACATAATATACATATTATTTTGTATAAATAAAAATCTAAGTAAAAAACTTCCTCCATGGACTACCATACCGTCCACACACGCTGCTAGCTACCACATTAGTTTATCACTATAAAGGGGTAAATCATCCTCAAACATCGGTTATTCAACTGAATATTCATTTACACAAAATCACCCTCACTCTAACTTTACATCACCAACTTCTTGGTCCAATATCACTACCAATAGGTCATGAAAACAACACTTTAACTTATGCTACTATTCGGGTGGAAATACAGTTCCAATATTCTGCTATACATTGTCCACATCTGTAACAAGATTTTGAGAGTAACTAGATACACTTAATACCTTAAGCTGGAATGCACGATTCCATCAGGATAAATATTTACATCAGAATCAACACATATTGATGCACTAACAGACTCCTATCGAGTCTTTGCATAATTCTTAAAATCTTATAGGACTCAATCAGAAAGGACTATTTCATGTAGATTCAAAACTTTTTGCACTTGAATCAGCCTAATAATGGGACATGTCTGAGAACATCAGAGTAAGGAATGAATTTGGGATGAGTTTACTTTCATATAGGTGACACCATAGCACGAATTAGAGCATGAAAGGGGAATATTCCGACTCTATTGCACAGACTAGAACATGAAGAAAGAGAGACATTCCTAAATGCCTAGTAGCCTCCTACTTATAAGTGTGGCGCGCTACACACCCATAAACAAGACTCTACTCGACGCGATTTTGCAGACACCCTGGGATCATGAACCATGCTTTGATACCAAGTTTGTTACGACCCGAATCGGGGCCTTGGACATAATGAGTATTTCGAACCATCAAGGCTCGAAAAACCCCTTATCTATCTGGTAATCATGCACATGACTTATATGAAAAAGAAATTCGGAAGATACACTATATAACGGCAACATGGTCAAGAATCATATGAAAATAATAATGGGGATAATGTTCCACAATCTCAATCAACATCTCTATAACGTCAGCGAAATCTCTACTATATGACTAAAATAAATATCTATTTGAAAACTGGGACAAGGCCCCAGTAGACCCAAAACTAATAAATGATAAATGAAACTGGCAGATATCAGGCCTTCCAAAATATAGAAGGCTCACTAAGTGACTCTATGAATCTATTTGAGGAAATATACTGATTTTCTGGACCCCTAGACTGTGCCTATAAACCTGGGAGAGAAGGGGGTCAATACAAAAGTACTGGTACGCAGAGATATCAAAACTGTAACACCTCGGAAAATGGTCCCGATGCATCACACGGTGCTTGATGCTACGAGTAGCCCCAAGCTAACCCTTTGAGCCATTTTCCTTCAGTTCAGCACAAATCAATGGGGTTTTTATAAATAACCCTCAAATATCAACAGAGTAATCATCATCCAAGAATAAAAAAATTTTAGAAAGACAACAAAATACGACCTATTAGTCAACTCCCAACATTTATACTAGTTTGACAAGCCTCTAAGAAAATCAATAAAACCAGCGAGCCATTGAGGCATGCCCCAACTGACTCATACTCAGTTATCAAATGTAAAACAATTCCGTGAAACCAACATCAGACATCACGTCCTCGGAACATAAGGAATCACTACAACAGACGATGTAGAATAGCGTGCCCAAAGAATCACTGTCGAACCTGGAACTGAGCACCTGAACCTATATTCCGAGAAAATGCAGCCCACATCCAAAAATGTGGGTCAGTACCATGGAAAGAAATTGAGTATATGGGGGTGTATGCAGTTGTATAAACATTATCATCATAAATATTTATAAGAAATATGCAGGAGTATGAAAGACTCACATAGCCAGAAAAAAATCCTCATAATTATGAGAGAATGAAATAAGTATAATAACACATGTGAGTCATCATATAATTTGTCAATCACTTTCAGTTCATCAAGAATATCAATTCTCATAATGTAAATATTATTTAAATATTTTGAAAGAATAAATTTCACAATTCCACTTTCAAATCACTTCACTGTTCACCATAGACACAAGGAAACACACACTCACTGGGAGATCTTATAACCGACATAAACCATGTGCGCTACATGAAGTCCAACGTACAACCCACATTGGGTAGAGACGTCCTATCATTGCCATCATAGTAGGACTATCGATATCAAATCCACATAAACTAATGATCACTATATAAATCAGCCTCAGGCTCACTCCTACAGGGGCAAGTAATTTTAGGGAAGTAAGGTCGCTTTATACCTCCCACTCGGTGCTAAAGATTTCTCTCAGACATAGACCAGATCATTTCAAAGACAATCCATAACAAAATAGTTTCAGTAATATATAAATATACATCAGGAGCCTTCATGCTTCCCATCTATCAAAATCAACCACATTGTGGATTTCTTTCACATTCGAGTTTAAAACAACTCCATTAAGATCAAAAGATCAAATCATTCAAAATATCTCAAATTATCAACATCAACGTGCCTATAACACACACTTTCTTAAAAAAACACAATTTCCAATGGGGATTCACGACCCAAATATCAAAATCATGATAAATATCGGTCAAGATTCATGCTTTATATCTCCACACATGTAAATTCATCTTTTAAAATCATAAACATCAAGATTTCATAATAATCATCATATAGTATGGGTTCATTCTTCAAATTTATAAAAATCAAATAAAAATCATGCCTTTGTAAAGAAAATTACTTTTGTGCACAAGAACGAAAGAGAGTTCTTGTTGAAAAACTCCACATACCTTGAATGATGAATTTAGATCAATACTCATTTTTGAGATGTTAATTGTGCCTTTGAATGATGGTTCTTGAAGTTCTTGAACTAGGAACTTGGAATCTTGAATAAATTTGCAGAATTAATGGTGAACTTTGGAGGTTCTTGAAATTGGATGTAGGAGCTTAGGGTTTTCTTTTTGAGGGAATTTTATAAAATATAACATATAATGCTTCTAATAGGCTTTAATATAGGGTTTGGACGGATTTTGGGTGAGGGGGAATGACCAAAACACCTCTAAAAATCAAAAAAATTCTCGAATCTGTCCTTTGATGGACTGTTTTGATAGTCTTAAGTAGATCAACCATAACCTTTTACTCCCATATTCAAATTGGATGAAACCATTTTCATTAGAAAGAGGACTCTCATATCTTTCCGTTGATATATAGTATCTCACCCCGATCATTGTGTATGAGGAGTTATGATCGTTTAAAGTTGACCCAAAAATTCGCTTTTGATAGGCTGAAGTAGATCGACCATAACTTTTTTCTCCGTTAGACAAATTAGATGAAACCAATTTCATTGGAAAGAGAACTCGCAGAGCTTTATGTTGATATATAGTAGATCACCCAGATCATTATGTATAAGGACTTATGATCGTTTAAAGTTGGAGCAAAAATATGCCAAGCCTCAGTACTTTTTCCTGCACGTTTTACTGTTCACTACTATTCACGGTTCAATTGGAATGTTCATAATCTAAGACATTCCGCATGAAAAAGTTATAATTCATTCTAGAAGATAGAACCCAACACGTTTACACACAAAATTTTAGTGAAAAATTTTCTGGGGTATTACATCATCCCCCTTTGAAAACATTCATCCTCGAATGATGCTAGACATCCCAAGATTAGATAGGGAATAGAGCATACAGCTAAAACCATTTGTTAGACTCATCACCACATCGTTTCTCACTCCGAATGCAACATAGAATGCATAAATTCAAGAAACTACAGATGAACACATAATAAATGACAGCTGAACTGCTGAAACTTTTATCAAAAGTGCATGATTTAGGAAAGAACGGTACCTTCGGCTTGATCGTAGTTCGCGGAAAATAGGTGAGAGTACTTGGATCGCATATCCGCCTCAACTTCCCAAGTTGCACCCTCAACAGATTGGTTTCGCCACAGCACCTTGACCAAGGGAACTTCTTTGTTCCTTAGTCTTCGGACACTGAAATCAAGAATCTCAACAGGAATCTCATCAAAAGAAAGATTTTCTTGAATGTCAGCACTCACAGAGGAATCCACTACCACAGCATCGCTAATATGTTTTCTAAGCATGGAGACATGAAATATTGGATGAACAGAGGACAACTTGGAAGGCAACTCGACCTCATAAGCTACCTTACCAACACGGCTAAGAATTTTGTAAGGACTAACATAATGGGGACTAAGCTTCCCCTTCTTTCCGAATCTCTTCACCCCCTTCATGGATGAAATTTTCAGATACACTAGGTTACCAACTTCAAACTCAAGGTCTCTCCTTCTAACATCTGCATATGACTTCTGACGACTCTGCATAGTTTTCAACCTTTTCCTAATCAACTTAACTTTTTCCATAGCCTCAAATACCGAATCAGGACCACTCACAGCCACTTTACCCACCTCGAACCAACATATGGGTGATCTACACTTCCTCTCATATAAGGCTTCAAACAAAGCCATGCCAATACTAGAGTGGAAACTGTTATTTTAAGCAAACTCTATCAACGGTAAGTGATTATCTCAACTTCCCTTAAAGTCAAGTGTACAAGCTCTCAACATATCCTCTAAGGTCTGGATGGTCCGCTCAGCCTGACCATCGGTCTACGGATGAAAAGCTGAACTCAAAAGCACTTGGGTACCAAGACCCTTCTGAAAAGCTTTCCAAAATTGCGAAGTGAACTGAGTACCCCTATCCGAAATGATAGATAGGGGAACTCCATGCAGTCTAACTAGCTCTCGAATATACAATCTAGCATAATCCTCAGTAGTATATGAAGTATGAACAGGCAAGAAATAAGCAGACTTAGCTAATCTATCAACCACAACTCAAATGGAATCATGATGGCGTCGGGAAGGAGGTAAACCAATCCCGAAGTCCATATTTATCGCTTCCCAATTCCAGGTGGGAATACTAAACTCTTGCATCATACCACCAGGTCTTTGGTGTTCAACCTTAACCTGTTCGCATGTTGCACACTTAGCTACAAACGCTGCTATATCTTTTTTCATGCCACTCCACCAATAGATTTTCCGCAAGTCTCGGTACATCTTGGAGGCACCAGGATGAATAGAATATCGTGCCTCGTGAGTTTCATCCATAATCCTCTGTCTCTGATCATCAACATTCGGGACACACAATCTACCCTGCAATCTCAACACACCATCTCCCCCCTTTGGGAGAAAACCTTTACTATTTCATCCTTGACTGACTCCTTCAGTCTGACCAAACTACCATCTAACTATTAGTTTTCCTTCACTTTCGAAACCAAGGAGGATTCGAAACTACTCTGAACCCCTATACCATCTTCAGTAGAGTCAAACAACTTAACCCCCAATCTAGCCAAATGATGTACATCACGAGACAACTCTTTCTTACCTTCTACCACATGCGAAACACTACCCATAGACACTCTACTTAAGGCATCTGCCACAATATTGGCCTTGCCGGATGGTACAACACACTCATATCATAATCCTTTAACAATTCTAACCATAGTCTCTGCCTAAGATTCAATTCTCTCTGGGTAAACATATACTGCAGACTCTTATGATTAGTGAAAACATCAATATGGACACCATACAAATAGTGTCTCCAGATTTTCCAGGCAAACATAATAGCAGCCAACTCAAGGTCATGGGTGGGGTATTTTTTCTCATGGGGTTTCAACTATCTAGAAGCATAAGCTATCACCTTACCCTTCTGCATCAATATGCAACCCAACCCAACTCTCGAAGCATCACAGTACACCACAAAACCATCAACACCATCAGGCAAAGTCAAAATAGGGGCTCAAGTGAGTCGAGTCTTCAACTCCTAAAAACTCTTCTCACAAGATTAGGACCATAAGAACTTCACTTTCTTTTAGGTCAACCGAGTCATAGGAGACGCTATAGAGGAGAAACCCTAAAAAAAATGGCGTTAATATCCAGGTAAACCCAAAAACTTCGAAAATCAGTCGGAAAAATAGGTCTAGGCCAATTTCTAACAGCTTTGGTCTTTTGGGGATCAACTCTAATACCCTCGAAAGAAATGATATGACCTAGAAAAGCAACTGACCTTAGCTAAAAATCACACTTACTAAACTTGGCAAACAACTTGTGATCTCTAAGGGTTTGCAAGACAGTTCAGTGATGATCAGAATGTTTATCCTCACTACGGGAGTACACTAGTATATCATCGATGAACACTATGACAAACATATCTAGATATAGTCTGAACACTCGATTCATGAGGTCCATGAAAGATATTGGGGCATTAGTTAACCCGAAAGACATAACAAGAAACTCAAAATGGCCATAACGAGTTCGAAAAGCAGTTTTTGGGATGTCACACTCCCTAACTTTGAGTTGATGATAGTTGGAACGAAGGTCTATCTTTGAGAAATAACTTGCACCTTGCAAGTGGTAAAACAAATCATCTATTCTTGGAAGAGGGTACTTATTTTTTACGGTGATTTTATTCAGTTGGTGGTAATCAATGCACATACATAAAGAGCCATATTTCCTTCTCACAAACAACACAGGAGCACCCCAAGGAGAAACACTGGGCCTTATGAAACCCTTATCTAGTAGATCGTTGAGTTTCTCTTTCAACTCCTTAAGTTTTGCAGGGGCCATATGGTAAGGAAAAATAGAAATAGGCTGAGTATCGGGAAGAAGATCAATCCTAAACTCTATCTCTCTATCAGGAGGTATCCTAGGAGATCATCCGAAAAGACATCAGAAAACTCATTAACGGCATTAACAGACTGGAGAGTTGGAGTCTTAGACTTAGTGTCTTTGACTTTAACCAAATGGTAAATACACCCCTTAGAAATAAGCTTTTTAGCTTTCAGGTAAGAGATATTATGACTCTTGGGTGACACAGAATTCCCAGACCACTCAAACACGGATGCACCCAGAAATTAAAACTTGACCACTCAGGTCAGACAATCAACAGAGGCATATTTCTGAAAGAGGAGAGCACGAGTCAATAGCAGAGAGAGACATTTTAAGCACAATAGACTTCTGAAAGAAAGACTCACACTTTTTCCTAAAATGTCTTGTAGCCTCTTGCTCATAGATGTGGCGCACTACACACAAATGATCAAGACTCTACTTAACGTAGCTTGTCAGACTCCTTAGGACACCTTAAAACCTTAGGCTCTGATACCAAGATTGTAATACCTCGGAAAATGGTCCTAGAGCATCACACGGTGCTTGAGGCTACGAGTAGCCCCAAGTTAACCCTTTGAGCCATTTTCATTCAATTCAACACAAATCAATGGGGTTTCCATAAATAACCCTTAAATATCAATGGAGTAATCATCATCCAAGAATAAAAGAATTTCTAAAAGATAACAAAATATGACTTATTAGTCAACTCCCAACATCTATACTAGTCTGACAAGCCTTTAAGAAAATTAATAAAACCAGCGAGCCATTGAGACATGCCCCAACTGACTCATACTCAGTTATCAAATTTAAAATAATTCCGTGAAACCAACATCAGACATCACGTCCTCGGAACATGAGGACTCACTACAACAGAGGATGTAGAACAACGTGCCCAAAAAATCACTATCAAACCTGGAACTGAGCACCTGAACCTACATTCTGAGAAAATGCAGCCCACATCCGAAGATGTGGGTCAGTAACATGGAAAGAAATCGAGTATATGGGGGTGTATGCAGTTGTATAAACATCATCATCATAAATATTTATAAGAAATTTGCAGGATGTATGAAAGACTCACACAACCCGAAGAAAATCATCATAATTATGAGAGGATGAAATAAGTATAATAACATATTTGAGTCATCATATAATTTGTCAATCACTTTCAGTTCATCAAGAATATCAATTCTCATAATGTAAATATCATTTAAATCTTTCGAAAGAATAACCTTCACAATTCCACTTTCAAATTTCTTCATCGTTCACCATAGACACAAGGAAACACACACACTGGGAGATCCTATAACCGACATAAACCATGTGAGCTACATGGAGTCCAACGTACAACCCACATTGGGGAGAGCCGTCCTATCTTTCCCATCAGAGTAGGACTATCGATATCAAATCCACATAAACTAGTGATCATTATATAAATCAGCCTTAGGCTCACTCCTATCGGGGCACGTAGTTCTAGGGAAGTAAGGACGCTTTATACTTCCCACTCGGTGCTAAAGATTTCTCCCAGACTTAGCTCAGATCATTTCAAAGAAAATCCAAAAAAAAACAATTTCATTAATATATAAACATACATCTGGAGCCATCATGCTTCCCATCTATCAAAATCAACCACGTTGCGGATTTCTTTCACACTCGAGTTTAAAACAACTCCATTAAGACAAAAAGGTCAAATCATTCAAAATATCTCAAATATTCAACATCAACGTGCTTATAACACACTTTCTAAAAAAAAACACAATTTCCAATGGGGATTCATGACCCAAATATTAAAATCATGATAAATATCGTTCAAGATTCATGCTTTATATCTCCACACATGTAAATTCATCTTTCAAAATCATAAATATCAAGATTTCATAATTATCATCATATAGTATGGGTTCATGCTTCAAATTCATAAAAAAGAAATAAAAATCATGCCTTTATAAAGAAAATTACATTTGTGCACAAGAACAAAAGAGAGTTCTTGTTGAAAAACCCACATACTTTGAATGATGAACTTTAGATCGATACTGATTTTGAGATGTCTATCGTGCCTTTGAATGATGGTTCTTGGAGTTCTTGAACTAGGAACTTGGAATCTTTAATAAATTTCCAGAATTGATGGTGAACTTTGAAGGTTCTTGAAGTTGGATGTAGGAGCTTAGGGTTTTCCTTTTGAGGGAATTTGATGAAATATAACATATAATACTTCTAATAGTCTTTAATATAGGATTTGGATGGATTTTTGGTGAGGGGGAATGACCAAAACACCCCTAAAAATAAAAAAAATCTCAAATATTTCTTTTGGTAGACTATTTTGATAGTCTGAAGTAGATCAACCATAATGTTTTACTCCGAGATCCAAATTAGATGAAACTAATTTCATTAGAAAGATGACTCTTATATATTTTCGTTGAAATATAGTATCTCATCCAGATTATTGTGTACGAGGAGTTATGATTGTTTGAAGTTGACCCAAAAATTTGCTTTTGATAGGCTGAAGTAGATCGACCATAACTTTTTTCTCCGACAGAAAAATTGAATGAAACTAATTTCACTGGAAAGAGGACTCGCAGATCTTTCCGTTGATATATAGTAGATCACCCAGATCATTATGTACAAGGAGTTATGATCATTTAAAGTTGGAGCAAAAATACGTCAGGCCTCAGTACTTTTTCCTGCACATTTTACTGTTCACTACTATTCATGGTTCGATCAAAATGTTCATAACTCGTCGCTCGGGTGTCCGTTTTAGATGATCCACATATTGTTGGAAATCTTATTCGATAATCTACGCAATGGTGGGTCATAATCTAAGATATTCCACACGAAAAATTTTGTAATTCATTCTAGAAAATAGAACCCAACACGTTTACGCACAAAATTTCAACGAAAAATTTCCCAGGGTATTATAAAAACAAAACATAATATTTTAAAAAAATATAGTTGAGAGACATTATAGAGAAGTTTCATATCAAATCATTTGAAAAAAAATGGGCATAATGTAATTGTTTTCAATAACAATGCAATGCAGCTGAGCTAGGTGGAATGCCCTACATATCACATTTACAGCAACTGTCAAACCTCGGTTGCCACAGAGATCAGAGTATAAGTGAGGGAAAGACACACAAGATCACATAGCAGGGTGTCTCGACCCAATGGTAGTGCACAAATCACAATGCAGGGATCCTAACCATAGTCCCAATTTGGGAATGACACAAAGTGAGTTACGTAAGATCACAAAGCATGGTACCAAATTCTCATGTCATCAAACATAGTTTCCAGCGGTGAGCCCTTACACTCAAACTCCTTCTTTGGGCATCCACCTATCTGCGTAAAATCAATGCATTCAAATTTTATCTGATTTAATCACATATCATATTCTGTAGGGTATCGTCATACCCAACTTTCAAGTCATCAATATCACATCATTACTTCATGCAACCATATATTCATCATATTTCAACATAATAACCCTCTCCTTTCAAGTCGAAAATCATATCCACTTTCAAAATAGTTCATGTCATGCTTGTCAATTCACATCATATGAAAATTTCAAACAATTTCATATGAAGAGAGGGGTTTCATATAATTCATGCTCTCAAGTTAACATCTTTTGAATCACAAGCATATGCATGTATAATATATCAAATCACTTTGGAAATAGGCCTAAAGACCAAATCAATATCATAAAGATGCATGAAATATATTTATATTCATAATTTCAAAACCCCCATTTTTAAAACATGAATTTTTAAGCCCATGAGATTTTTGAGATAACCCCACATACCTCTATATGTGAATATGATAGGTTCTTCTTGAAGCCTACATTGCGGGGATTCCAAATCATCAATTTGTTTTGAAAACCCATGGTTAAATCTTGAGTTATTGAAGTTTTTATTTTAAAATTCTAAGGGGTGTTCTTGAGAGAAAATTTGAGAAAAGGATTATATTTTGATGAATTGGGGCCTAAATCTGGTGTTATAGATAAAATTTGGGTGAGATGAAATTACTAAAATGCCCTAAAGGAAACAAAAAAATTTGAAATCGTCCCTCAGTTGATAAGCTGACAGGCTGAAGTAAAATGGGTATAAATCTTTACTCAGATGTTGGATTTGGATGAAACTAGTTGCATTGAAAATAATACTCAAATAGCTTTTATTTTATAGGTAGCAGCTCATCCAGTGTTCATTATATTCAGAGAGTTATGATCATTTGAAGTTGACCCTGAAATGCTGAAAACTGGGCAATAAGCTATGCATTTTGCTACTATTTTGAAATCCAAACGCAGCCTTATGCATTTCAAAAAATTCCGAAACATATCCGAGATGTACTATGAGCTTTCCCAATCATAACGTAACTTGAAAATCTAAAAACGGATGTCGGTAAGGTTGAAAAGTTGTATCCCGAAGATAGCCAGCTAAAATGACTCTAAGTCCTCGTCACACTTAGAAAAAATAATCTAGTTATTAGCCCCTCAAATATAACACTAAAAATGAAATCGACTTAATAATTTTACGGGGCATTACGATAGGATTGATTACCACACATATGTTAATAAAGAATAATTCTGTTCGGGTCTATATACGTAGGAACGACAGTTTAAACTCTAGCCCAAAATTATGGGGTGTTACATAATGTTTCTAATCTATTCTTATATACCGCGGGAATCTCATAGCATGTCTTGTACCAATCTGTAACGCCCCAAAGTCTATCCTAGCTAAATTTTGTCCCTAAAATACCAAGCCTTAGATTCTCGAATGATTTATATCTAATTCCTATGGTATTACTTAGATTTCAACTCTTCATTTCATAGATGACTGAATTAGCTTTCCAACGATGTAATATTTGCCTAAATCGGATGACCGGGCAAGAAGTTATGGCTAATTTAAGTTCTAGTCGTAAATCACAGTCATTTTGGCTTTTGGCGCCTCGTGGGGAGGGCTTAATTTATAATTATCAAATTCCAGTGGGACTCCGCGACAGTGGCACATCACAGAGAATTTCCACGTCCCTTCTAGTGGGACAATACGATGGCTCAGCGTCGCGTAGGCCATCAAATGGCCATTCATCATTTTCCAGCAAGCCACCTCAATAGTGGTACATCGCGGTGGCCCATTAAATCGGCTTCCAGTTTAATTTTTTTCAGTGTCATACATAACTTAATAGGGGCATTCTTGACTTTTTCCAAACCCCTTAAAACATTCAAACAATAGATTTAGGGTATGTTTGAGCAAAATAACCCTATTTTCACCAAAAGTATCAGGAACTCTCGCTAGGGCTTCAAAAAAAATCTCAAGTAACTCAAGATTCAACTGTGGGAATTTGAAACAAATTGAAGATTTGGAATCCCCAGATCGTAGGCTTCAAGAAACACCTACTAATTTCTGAAAAATGGTACGTGGGGTTGTCCTAAATTTCATGGGCATGTTTTGAAAAGAATTTATGCAAGGTTTTAAACTTATACAAGCATATATATGTTTTTACAAGTGGGGTTTTCGTTTGATATCAATAACATGTTTTGAGATATGATTTTGAAATAAATATTGAAATATCAAGGTGCTGTTTGTTTGAATATATTCTAATGGTTGAATTGTGAACATGTGATCCAAACTTCAAAAGGTGTGATGTGTATGAATTGTGAATTCTTTAAATCTACCATGATAGTGTTATACCCCATATTATACTTATGTTAAACTATTAAGAGCAGGAGTTTTGCAATTGATATGATGTTACACATAAATGATAAAACTTCTTGAACTATTATATGTTGAGAAATCATTACGCATGTGTTGTTGTGGGTGAAAGTCTTGTGTATGTGCATGATGTAAATGACATGACAAGTTGAAGAATTGATGTGATACCGATGACTTGCAAGTCGGGTATGATTATACCACACAGAGTATGATATGTGATTGATTTTATGTGAGATAGGTGGCTACCCAAAGAAAGCACGAGCCAAATGACTCTATGCTGGAAACCGTGGATTGCCGACACAAGAAACTTGGTACCATGCTGTGTGATCTTGTGTACCTAATATTGTGTTTTCCCTATTCGGGATAAGTGGTTAGGAGACCTACTTTGTGATCTTGAGCCCAACCCTGACACACTAATTTGATTGGGATGAAGGCACTCTGTTGTGTGATCTTGTATGTTCTTCTCTCTTCACTGATACTCATGTTTTGACGGTAAACGGGATTTGACAGTTGGTGAAAATTATAGGGTGTACCACCTAGCTCAGCAATGTTGCATTGTTGTTGAAAAATCATTATACTATGCCCATTTCATTTGGAACCATTTTGCAATAATATGTTTTAGGACGGATCTCATTTATTTTGTATAAAAATCAACACTTTTTTTGGATTACTCTACGTGCCAGTACATTTGTGTTGAGCCCCCTCATTTTAGGTTCTGAGGCACAGTGTAAGGGTCCAGATACTCAGTAGAGTCTTCAAACAAAGTTCGCAGAGTTCAGTTGGTGAGCATTCTTTTCTTTGGAAGGCCTAGCCTCTTAGACTTTCATTATTCAGTATGGTTTTGGTCTACTAGGGCCTTGTCCTAGTTTTCAGACAGTTGATGTCTTAGTCAAGTAGTAGAGATTTTGCAGACGGTTTCCAGGTGTTGATAGATGGAGTTGGATTCCATTTTCCACTATTGATTTATATTAGACTTATGATCATTGTTCCGTTGTTACTTATATTTCTGCAATATCTTTTATTACATGAATGTTGTGTATGATTATCAGATAGAGAAGGGTGTTTCGGGCCTTCACGGTTCGGGATACTCGTCATGGCCTAGGCCTCGGTTCGGGTCATGACAATTAATCAAGCCGGGGATTCTTAGAAAAGTTCATGCCTTACAATATTTTTATCATGTGCCATAAAACACTTGTCAATCATATTGATGTAAAGTTTCGTTATCTCATGATTTGTACTTACACAATTTACTTGGAGATGCCATAAAGCTCTTCTTGAATGTCTAAGTTTGATTTATTGAGGGAGATAAAATTTCTAATGTGACATTACGTCCATTATTGCATACTTCTATAGCTTCAATGAAATCCTACCCATAATTCGAGGACGAATAATTCCAAGGGGGAAGATAATGTAACACCCCGCATTTTGTTAGCTAGATTTCAAACCGTCGTTCCTGCGCGTATAGACCCGAACCCAATGTTCTTTTTTAATATATGTGTTTTGATCAATTCTATAGTGTAGGAATACCTTTGGATATGAATTGAGGTCACAAATATCTCATAACTCAAAGACTAGTTGAGAACATTTCTATCGATTAAGTTTTATTGGACGTTTCAGCTTGGGTCAAATTTCAACGACCATTACTCCTAGTATATAATTAGTTACGTGTCCTACCATAAACTAAAAGAAATATATTTTAGTCCTCTTTCCAACGCAACTGATTTCACCTTAATCTGATATCAGAGTGCAAAGTTATGCTCTTACTTCAGTATGTTTGTCTGTCAACAAAGTGATGATCTAAGTTGATAGGCCATCACCTAAGTGATGACCTATCAGTGATGTCGTCACCCCAAACTAGTGAGCCATTATTTTTACCTTCCAATTGACGACCTGAGTTGATAGGCCATCACCTAAGTGATGAGTGATGACCTATCCGCGCAAGTCGTCACCCAAGACCAGAGACTCATAAAATCAGCTTCTAAGTGATGACTTGGTGTGATAGTTCATCACTTGGTTGAGGACCTATCAACCAAGGTTATCACCCTTGAAATTCAGAAATTACTATTTGAATTTAGAGGGGTATTTTGGTCCTTTTCCTCTACTCCCACAACTTAAATCACGGATTAAACCCTATTAAGTGAGAAAATATTAGTTTCTCATCACTCATAATTCTCTCCACTCTCAAGAACAAGAGAAAATTATGGTTTTACCTCTAAGGTCAAGTTATCAAGAAAAGGGTCAAGATTTGAGTTTCAATCCTCAAACTAAACAACATAAAGTACGTGGGGTTTTCCTAAACTACATGAGCATGATGAAATCGTTTTAATTATGTTTAAATGTTGTGAAATCATGAATTTACAAAAGTGTTTTGAATGTACATCTACAATTATGCATTGTGAATCCTTCTTGATAATAATGTTTTGGTCTTGAGGCCTTACCCCTTAAACTCAATTTTGTTGATATATATATATATATATATATATATATATATGTATGCATGTAGTTTGATGTTTGAAATTTGAATTGAGAGAAAGAAGAATTATAATCCCTCTCTTGTTATAAACCCCCTTGTTTTTATATGTTATGAATTATTGAATCTCATACTGAGAAGCATGTTACAAATGCCTTTACTGCTGTTTAAGACTCGATATTAATTATGAATTGAAGAGAGGGTGTTTTTTGTTTACATAAAGGAGAAGTGATGATTTTAAAGAGTTGCATGGTTTGTTACAAAATACTTGACCACCACATGATTGATGAAATGTTGAAAAGAGAGAATCTCTGCATAGTTTGAAATACGTTTTGAAAACAAGAACTCTCATGCATTGTTTGATTGATTTGGTGGTTTGAACATTGTTTTTGCTTAAAAAGAGTTGTAATTTGACAATGTATTACTAACAAATATGATTTACAAGTTTTTGTATGACGATACCAATACAGATAGTGCCATGGTAACATAGAAGAGAATAGAATACGGATTTTCATTTAAATTTCTAGATGAATTAAAAAAGATTCATGTTTATAACAGGTTAAAAATGGACTTAAAGAGAGTTAGATGGTTAGCCGAAGAATGTACAAGTTGGAAAACTCAATGCTAGAAATCATGATTTGCCGATACGGAATTATGGTATCATGTTGTGTGGTCTTGTGTTCCTTGATTTATGTCATCCCAATTTGGGACTATGGTTAGGAGCCATGCTTTATGGACTTATGCACTATCATGACATGTTGATTTGATTGGGGATCATGGCACCTTGCTATGTGATCTTGCGTGTCTCCCCATACTGATATTCCAATCCTTGCGGCAAAATTTATTTGGAGGCTTGACCGCCGAGTCAAGGGTGGATTTCATATAGCTCGTGGAATTTTAGATTGTAGGGTGTACCATCTAGCTCAGAACTAACATAAAGAGTTGTTCATGATCTCATGGAAATGTTTCAAAGTCTTTAATGTATGCCCATATATTTTTTTTCCTATATCGTATGTAAATTATATTATGAATACTCTCACATATGTTGTATAAAAATAAATTATTTTGGATTGCTCTGTGTACCAGTACAATTGTATCGACCCCATATATTTTAGGATCTGAGGCACAGTCCCGGGGTCTCGCTAATCAGCAGACTCATGAGTTAAAAGTTGCAGTTGGTGAGCCTTCTCTATTTTAGAAGGCCTGGTTGAAAGACTATGTTAATTTATTTCATTTTATGGTCTGACTGGGGGTGTTGTCCCAATATTTAGCCAAAAGTTGATCTTCATATTGTTAGAGATTTTGCAGACTAATGTCGTATGTTTTGAATGTTATGAACTCAAATTTCATACTGTTTAGTTGAGCTAAGTGATTGACCATGTTTCCATCTTTATTATCTTTTCCACAATTCCATATAGTGTATGAATAGTGTGCATGATTGCCAAATATAGAAGGGTTCTCGGGCCTTCATGGTTCGAGATGCTCATCGCGGCTAGGGCCTTGTCTCGGGTCGTGACAGACATGCTTAGTGATGATGGAACTAGTATTGCTTGATGGTTAGTTAAATTATCTCCTAACATGTGAAGTTGAGATGGCTTAGTTGATAAGTCATGTCATGATGATGCTAGTTAAAGAATGAGCTTATGATACTTGAATAACCTATACTATGGGTGGCTTGAAGTTTTTTCCCAATTTGATGACTAGTGATTTTAAGCCTTGTAATCTTTTGACTTTAGGAAAAATAAGGTTAATTAGTATGGAACTTTTTGGTATTTATGAATGAATTATAGAATTAATGATTACATGCCTATGCTATGACAATGTTACTTTTTTATGTTGTATTATGGTATGGGTATTTGGAAGTGGATTTCGGTAATGAGTCATGGCAGAGTTGTGCTACCCGCGGTTTTTGGTAAATTGATGGAGTAGTTGTGCTTTATGGTATTATTGGTTGTATTCTTTTGTGTACTCTCTAGTGGTATGGGACGATGTGATGAGTTCTTTGTTGTGCTCTCTTTCATGTACTTCCCAGCGGTATGGGACGTTGTGGTAAGTCCTTGTGTGTATGTTCTAAAGATGGTTGATGATGATTATGGCAAGTAGATGTTTTGCTAATGTGTATATTTCTTTAGCTTTCGAAATGATACTCGGTTATTATGGTGATTATGGAGTATATTGAAATAGTATGTCATGTTATTGCTTTAATTGTATAGATGTTGTTATAGTGATATCAAAGCAGATTCAGGCCTGATCCTACCCCTTGAATTTAAGATCATTGTCTTACTTTATATCATCTTTACATAATATTCAAGCTCAGTCGCCCGATGATGCCTACTGAGTACTAAGGTTTAGGTACTCATACTACACTTCTTTACCCT
>NC_061117.1:210655330-210695252 GCF_002878395.1 Capsicum annuum
GAAGAAGAAGAAGAAGAAGAAGAGGAAGAAGAGGAGGAAGAAGAAGAGGAAGAAGAGGAAGAAGAAGAAGAAGAAGAAGAAGAAGAGGAAGAAGAGGAGGAAGAAGAAGAGGAAGAAGAGGAAGAAGAAGAAGAAGAAGAAGAAGAAGAGGAAGAAGAGGAGGAAGAAGAAGAGGAAGAAGAGGAAGAAGAAGAAGAAGAAGAAGAAGAAGAAGAAGAAGTAGAAGAAGAAGAAGAAGAAGAAGAAGAAAAGAAGAAAATGAAGAAAACGAGAAAGAAGAGGGGGAAGAAAAGGAGAAAGAAGAAGAAGAAGAAGGAAAAGTAGAAGAAGGAGCAGGAGAAGAAGAAGAAGAAGGAGAAGGAGAACGAAAAGAAGGAGGAGCAGGAGGAGAAGCAGGAGGAGGAGGAGGAGGAGAAGGAGGAGGAGCAGGAGGAGAAGAAGAAGGAGAAGGAGAAGGAGATGGAAAAGGAGGAGGAGAAGGAGGAGGAGGAGGAGAAGAACGATGAGGAGAAGGAGGAGGAGGAGGAGGAGAAAGAGAAGGAGGAGGAGAAGGAGGAGAGGAAAAGGAGGTTGATAGACCGAATGAAAATCAAGAATCGAAACAATGAGAAAGTAGATAGCTTGGAAGTCAAGAAAACAACATTGAAGAAGAGGAAGAAGAAAATTAAGAAGATCCAGGTGGAGAAACTGATGAAAATCAAGAAGAAAATGATCATAAAGAAGAAGAAGAAGAAGAAGAAGAAGAAGGAGAAGGAGGAGGAGGAGGAGGAGGAGGAGGAGGGCAGAAGGAGGTTGATGGATAGAATAAAAATCAAGAATCGAAACAAGGAGAAAGAGGATAGCTTGGAAATCAAGAAAACAACATTGGAGAAGAAGACGAAGCAGATGAAGAAGATCCAGATGGAGAAACTGATGAAAATCAAGATGAAAATGATAACAAAGAAGAAGGCAACAGAGAGAATACTGGAGGAGAAGATAATGTGAATCATCAAAATTTTGAACCAAATCGAAGTGGAAATCAAGAGTCAGAAGGAGATGAAGGAGATAAAGGGGAAGAAGACAGACAAAATGATGATAATCAAGAATAAAATGGTGACAAACAGGAAGATGAAGAAGAAAGAAGAAGAAGAAGAGCTGCTGAAAAAGGAAAACAAGTGTCTGAACAAGGAGAACTAGAATACTACGTCCACTATGATGCTGATCATCTGGATATGGTGATTTCAACATCACTCTTGGATTTCAACAGCCACTATGGGGATATTCCACATCCACCCTTACTTGATCTTATCAATTACTTCATGAATCTAATCCCCAGTATCGAAATAACCAGAGAGGAATTACGGGAAAAGATCATAGCATATAAGGAAAATTTCAATGAAGTTAGGGAACTACAAGGAGATAGCCCCAAGATGGACTGACCTATTGAAGACGAATTTTTTGACTTGTGTATGCTATTATGGGGTAATCAGCCAGATGATGATGATGATGACTGGATATGGAAATAGCTTGTGATATTAAATTTCAGACTCGTTGTAGTATAAAGTTTACAGCAGCATTAGGATTTTCTGATATAAGTTCTTCTACTCATTAGCAATGATACAAAACGGTATCTACTAGAGCACAAAACAGTCCAGAAACTCACAAAAACAGTCCACACATACAATACATCAAACGAAAACAATAAACACACAAACTTGAAAGATAAGGAGATAGATAACTTAACACAAAGAGAATATAAAATGTAGCAACTAAAGAGTGTATCAAACTCTAAAACCTCTACAAATCACATTAACAAGAACCAAGTTCTTACAGGAACACAAGAGGAACTCGGTTCACTCAAGCACTCTAGTTTCCAGCCGTCTCACAACACAAGTAGAACCTTTCACTTGTGAAGCTTAAAATGTTTGGTGGTCTACTCTCTTCTTGAGAGGAAGTATGGTGTTCAAAGTTACAAAGTGATTTTAAAATGAGATAACTAAGAAAATAAGACTAAGGGGTTCCTACTTATATTCTATGACAAAAGAGATGAAAAATGACACATTTACCCTTAATTAAGGGGGTGGGTTTGGAGTATATAAATGGGGCTGACTTGTAGTGTTTTTAAGACACTCAAGGCATGTCTTCACACTTTAATACATACACTCCCTTGGATGAACTTAAGACATGCTCAACCGCGTCCATTTTCATAAATGCGCCTTGTTGTCTTTGTAGTTCCCAAGCTTGGACAAGGCTTTGAAAAAGGCTTCAAAACATCTTTAATTCCTTTGCAAATTCGAAATGTTGACCTTCAAAAAAAACTTGTGATCCTAGTGATCCTCATGCTTGTATCATCCTCTCCACCTTGAAAGGAATTTGTCCTCAAATACGCACCTTGCAAAACCAAAGAGAGGGAAAACAAGCACACAATCCTCATGATAGGAAGGTTAGTATTAGTACCACAAATTATATAGACATGCCAAGGGGGTACACTTTTGGAATACAACAAACAATCCTTTGTTATGATCATGAAACACGTACCACAAGCATCACAAAGGACATGACTAAGATAAACTTCAAGTAAAGAGGATTGCAATCCGAAACTATCATATATGTTATCAATCCAAGGTTGTTCACATTTGGAATATACCCATGGGTCCTTTGTGTGTGGCATGAAAAGCTTAGCATGAATGGCATAAAGGAAGTGGCTTTGGAAAATACCAAGAGATAAGGAAACTACAATGGTCTTAATGGCTTTACTATACCTAAAAGGTAAGACTACCTTCATCTTAGGAACCATAAGATACATTTGTTTCATTACCTCGATAAAGAACCTCATCAAATATAGTGCCACAATTTAACTTAAGATCCATCTCAACCACATAGCTCTATCATGAAAATAAGAACCAGCCACCAAACTTCTTACCACTATGCAATACAAATTTGAAATTAACATGGTTATCATCATAGGTAAAGAGGTAGTGTAGAAAGAAATCAAGTCTAAAGACATCTTGCCGAGGGGGTACACTTTTAAAATTCAACTAGCAATCCTTTACTTTTACCGTGAAACACGTAGTTTGAAAATTACAAAGGATAGGGATAAGATAATCATCAAGGAAAGATAAGCATAAGCCGAGGCAACCCTTTTCCAACCCACTAGTGTTCTGGGATCAAAGGGATGGTGTAACCAAAGGTAAAAAGATGAGATTAACCAATCTTTTACTAGGCTATCATCCAATACTAAAGAGTTGTGGCCTAGAAGTCTTATCTTAAGAGAAAGCACACCTTTATTCAAAAGTTTTCCAAGAATATGATTACCTTGAGCAAAACTAGTAGCACGGTTTGCATCACACAAGATCAAAGTAATATGTCCAATATCATGGTCAATATTACAAGAAGGAACACTAAGTTGAGGATTTTGAATCACATCACTCACATGATCAAGTAGTGAGCTATCGTTAAGAGCAAATCGACCAACATACGCAACAAGAGAACTACCAAGGAAAGATTCATACTTTTCTACACTATGTAAACCTGAAGCTACTTCACATTGGATACTAATATCCTTATCATAACATTTCAAGCCTAAGGAAGTGTAGAGTGCAGAAATCATACCTCGGTGTATGCCACGGAAGTCCACTTATTTGGAGCTTTCGGCCAAGGGTGTCACTAGCTCATTTCCCATGTTATCGTGTGAAATCCCTTTTTGATCCTTCTTTGATAGTATATGAACTCGAACCTGTACATAAGAAGGGTTAATTCTAGGAAAAGAGCTAGCATATGGGTTAGTGAGTATCAAAGATCCTTTGAAGGCAAATCCCACAAGCACATTTTTCTTTTTCTTTCCCACTTCACTACTCGCGGTTTCCCTTGCCCTCTGCTCTTCACATTCTTCATGTATTTCACCACTAAGTTTCTCTCCATCTTGAGGCTTGGCCTCATTCTCCTTTGCTCCTAACTCTCCCTCTTTTTCTACTTGGATGGTGTGTTTTTGAGTTAGTGTAGCTTGGGAAGGAGACATTGGATTTAGTAGAGTGTAGGGTCTTTGAATTGGAGGATTTTAGAGCGGAGCATTCGAGTTTAGGGATGGAATTTGGGTTCCAATTCCTCCTTGTGGAACTTGGTGGAGTGAGGAACGGCTAGGTCCATCTTGTTCTTGGGTTTCGGAGTAAAGATTGACTTGGTTTATAGCACTTGGTGGATACAATATTTGGTGCAAGGTCTCAAGAGTAATAGTAGGTGAGGTGTTTTGAGTGGTACGAGGTTGAGAACACCTTTGTCTTTCCACCCTCTCCAATCTTTCACTCGTTGAGGCCACATCCGAAACTAACTTCTCAACATTTGCCTTCATCATAGCCACGCCTCGAGACAAAGTTTCAAGACTAGATAAGAGGACATTCATAACATTATCTTCCACGGTTGGGTAATTGGAATTTTTAGGTTCAATTTGCAATTGTACCTACAAAACAAGCAAACGTTAGTTCAAAATATGCTATACATTCTTCACACTCAACTTCCTCACTTGGTCCTTCAAGTATTATAAGCCGGCTATCAATCCTTGAGTGCTTATGAATGAGTCTACTCTTGCATTGGAGTGGATTTTGGTTAGAAGACTCAAAGAAGTTTTGTACGCACTTGAATGAAAAACAAGTACGAACTATAAATGATCAAAGCACCACAAGTAACACTTACACGAAAGAAGTACTCAAAAACTAGTTCACAATCTAGTAGGTTGTTACTAGTTGTCAACTAGTATAGGAGTCAATGAAAATGAAACTAATAGAGACAAGGAATGAAACTATGGATGTCCAAGAACTTGAGTTTTCTTTTTTTTTGGTTGTTGGCATGGCCCATGATTTTTATTGTTACTTTTTTTTCTTTGGTCGTTGATATTGTTGTTGATGTGGAGTATAATGTATTCAAGATATAAGTTGTTTAATAATGTTTGTTGGTAATGAATTTTCGATTTTGGAGTAACAAGACAAGGCTTTGGATTCTCTTACCAAAGTTTAAAAAGGTGTACATCATCTTTCACCAACTTGCACTAAAATGGTAAAACACTTTCTTGCCTTGTCTTTTCCCTTTCCTCTTTTGGACTTTCTTGAAAGATGTTTTGACACTCTTTTGGCAGGCAAGCTTTTGGTAGGTCCTTGTTTCTTTTCCACTTTACTGTTGTCTTGAAAGTAGCCCCAAGACAAACACAATACCTTTCCTCTCTCTTCCCTTTTATAAATCAAACAAGGCATTTTGTTGAATCTTACTCAAGAACAACATGAACCACAATAAGAACACTTTGAACAATAACAATATCTAAACTGTCCAACCTTTCAACAACAACTTAACAAAGATCAAATATTGGACTTTAGACTCAAGTGTTATGGGAAAACAACAAGACAACACAAGAAACTACTAAGACAAGCAAAATAACACCTAATCTAGACACAAATTCGTCCAAACAACAACATCACTTCGGCCAAGGCACCCAACCCGTAGAATAACTTCTTTTTGTAGGATTTTTGACCTTGACACCTCTTCTAAAGTAAGGAAAAAAAGATCTAACACTATAAAATACAAAACACACAAAATTCACAAGAAAACTAGGCACAAATCTCCGCCGAAACAACAACAAGACACAATTTCGGCCAAGACAACAAGAATGGACAGATTTGCTTCTTTTTGGAATTTTCAGTTTTTCAACACCTCTTTTTTTTTCCGACTTAGAGAGCCCAAGATTGGTAGTTTAGGAACACAACCATCCTTAGCTATGATACCAAATGATACCAAACAGTATCTATAATAGCACAAAATAGTCCACAAACTCACAAAAATAGTCTACACGTACAAGACATCAAACGGAAAAAAAAAACACAAACTTGAAAGATAAAGAGATAGATAAATTGACACAAAGAGAATATAAAATGTAGCAACTAAAGAATTTATCAAACTCTAAAAACTCTACAAATCACATTAACAAGAACCAAGTTCTTACGGGAACACAAGAGGAACTCGGTTCACTCAAGCATCTCGTTTCTAGCCGTCTCACAACACAAGTAGAACCTTTCACTTGTGAAGCTTAAAATGTTTGGTGGTCTACTCTATTTTTGAGAGGAAATATTGTGTTCAATGTTACAAATTGATTTTAAAATGAGCTAACTAAGAAAATAAGACTAGGGGGTTCCTACTTATAGTCTATTACAAAATAGATGGGAAATGACACATTTACCCTTAATGAATGGGGTGGGTTTGGAGTGTATAAATGGGGCTGACTTATAGTGTTTTTAAGACACTCGAGGCATGTCTTCACACTTTAATACATACACTCCCTTGGATGAACTTAAGACATGCTCAACTGCGTCCATTTACATAAACGCACCTTGTAGTTTGTGTAGTTCCCGATCTTGGACAAGGCTTTGAAAAAAGCTTCAAAAGGTATTCAATTCCTTTGCAAATCCGAAAAATGGAACTTCAACAAAAATTTGTAATCCTTGTGATCCTCATTCTTGTATCAAGCAGGTTGATTTTGTGAGTGAATCTGATGAATGGGCTATTCTTGTTTACCAGTTTGATATATCTTTTCTTCCATATATATAATAAAAGATGGAGTATTGTTAATGACAATTAGTTAGCACATCAATTTGAAAATGAACAGCTCGATGAAGTTTATGAGAATATGAGAAACTGGAGCTTCTGATCCATTTATTCTGATATGCAACCTATGTTTGGTATATATTACATATATAGTATGTTACAAAACCTTTAAAATTGATTATCAGATCATCGTAATATGGTTTCCCTGTATTTTCAGTTCAACTGCAGTTCTCAATTCACTTTCTACTCTAGTTTGATATCTTCTATTTAACTAAATTACAGAATTAGAGATGTTAATTTTTCTAAGGACGGCGAAAAAAACAACAAATAGATATATAATGTATATTGAAATTATAACACCTCGTACTTTTGGGCTAGAATTTAGACTGTTTTTCCTAAGAGTATAGACCCTAACTAGATGATTCCTTGTGAATATATGTGTGGTGATCAATCCTATAGTGTGGGAATACCTTTGAATAAGGATTGAGGTTTAAAAAATCCCCTAAGTCTAAGACGAGTATAATACATTTCCAGTGATTATGTTTTAGTGGATGTTTCAACTTGGGTCAAATTACATCGACCATAACGTTTTGTATATAACTAATTAGAGGACCTACTATATATCAAATTTAAGGTCTTTGAAATACCTTTCCAACGATACCAATTTGTATTAATCCAACACCCGACCAAAAAGTTATGCTTATTTTTGTGAGAGATGCGATTGGTTAGGCAACGCCCAACCAAACTTAGGTGATTGATAAGGTGTCTCCCACCCTAGATTTTTCAATAGACTGGGTGCCATCTAAGATATTTCCAAGTTGCAAAAACACTCTGTTTTGACTTATATCAAGGGTGTTGAAGTCATTTCACACTCCTAAACCGTCCCTAATCACTCCAAATCATTATAAGGTATTTTTAAACACATTATTTATAATCCCTAAGCCCTAAATCATCCAAGTTATGATCAAAAGCCCTCTTCCATTCCCCAGAACAAGATGCAAGTGCTTTTCACAAGAAATCAAGGAATTCAATCTTAAAGGTCCAATCTTTTTGCAATTTCATAGTCACTAAGGTACGTGGGGTTTTTCTAGAACTAATTGGGCACAAGAAATTATTTCAACAACTTATAGCATTGAGAAATTATGAAGTCTAAAAAGGTTTTTTTTTGGAATTTACATTGAGATTTGAATTATGAATTCTTTAGTAACATTACTGTTTTGGTCTTTAGGCCTTACCCAAATTGATTTGAAATCCTATATATATGTATGTATGTTTTTAAAGTTGATATTTTAATTCAGAGTATGACTCATATAGAATCCCTCTCTTGTTATGATATTTCTCACTTTTCATATGATATGGATTTTTTCGAATGCATCTTGAAAAGCATGATACGAAATGTTTTGATTAGTGTTATGACTTGATTATGATTTTGGATTCAAAAGAGAGATTTTATTGTGTTGATAAATGTTTAATATATATATATATATATAATACAAGAGTTGAATGGTTTGTCAAAGATTACATGACCATCAAATGTTTATTGAAAAGATAAGAATCTTTGCATAGTTTTGACTTGTGCTTTCGAAACATGAAATCTCTTATACTATTTTTATGGTTGGATAGTATGAACTGTGTTTTAATGAAATACCATGAATAATACATTATGGCTCAGAAACATGACTTACAAGTCTTGTTGTGACGACACCAATACAGACTACTCATTGCCCGAGAGTATTATATGCTGCCCTAGTGCCTTGTGGTGTATCAGAACAGAAACTCCAACCCTTGCAGCAAATGTGGGTTGGGGGCTTTCCTGCTGAGTCAATGGAGGATTTCATATAGCCCATGGAATATCATACTTGTAGGGGCATTCCACCTAACTCAGAAGTAATACAAAGATCAGAACTGCATTGACAAAAATATTTTATGGTTATCAAAGAATTGCCCATGTGTTTTAAACTATATCATGTATGATGTTTCATGACTTTCTCTCATCTATTTTATATATATATATATATATATATAAATGCATTATTTTGGATTACTCAGCATACCATTACAATTGTATTGACCCCCTACTTTACAAGGTCTAAGGCTAAGTCTAGAGGTCCTGCTAAGCCGTAGAGTTTCCAGACAAAAGTAAAGTGTGCAGTGGTGAGCCTTCTCTATTCCGGAAGGCCTATGTCTTTCAGACTTTGTCATTTATTTTTGTTTAGGTCCACTGGGGCCTTGTCCCAGTTTTTAGAAAGCTTTGTTTTGTATATCGTTGAGATTTTGCAGACTGAGTCAGATATTATCTAGATGTTGTTGAATTGCATTCTTATTTATTATTTTTGAACTCAGAGTATGACCATGGTTCCGTATTGATTTACGTTTTCTGCATCTTCTATTATTGTATGAATATTGTGCATGATTATCAGATAGAGAAGGGTATCCAGGCCTTCATAGTTCAAGATATTTGTCATGGCTAGGGTCCCAGATTGGTTCTTGAAAAATGTGGTATTAGAGCATGGTTCATGGTCCCAGGGTATCTGTGAAATCTCATTGGGTAGAGTATTATTTATGGGTGTATAGCACACCACACTTATAAGCAGGAGGCTACAAGGCATTTACGAATATCTCACTTTCTTCATGTTCTAGTTTGTGCTATAGAATTAGAATATCCCTCTTTCATACTCTAGTTCTTGCCATGGTGTCGCCTATATGATTGTAAAGTTATCCTAAATCTTACTCTGATGTTCTCAAATATATCTCGTTGTTGAGATGATTCAAGTGCAGAAGTCTAGAATTTAAATGGTATAGTCCTTTTTGATTGAGTCATGAAGGATTATGAAATTGCACAAGGACTTGAGGTGAGTCCATGAGTTCTATAAAATGTATTAATTTACACTTATACCTTTATCTACATCAATAGTGTGTCTGAGCCTGAGGTGTGAAGTGTATTCAGTCCTTTTCAAGATTCTTATTGAAGATGGCATGCATAAGGGGAATGATGTGTAGTAGAATGTTGGAACTATATTTCCACCCAAGTAGTAGTGTATGTTAAAGTGTCATGACCCATTGATAATGAGATTGTACCAAGATGTTGGTGATATGAAGTCACAAGGTTAGAAGTCAGAGTGAGGGTGACTTTTGTGTATATAAATATTTTTTTGTTGTATAACCATTGATTGAGGGATGATTTGTCATTTTATATTGATAGAATAATGTGGTAGTAATATTTGTAGATTGTGAGTTATGCGATAGAGGAAGAGTTTGCCTGTGATTATTATCTATTCAAGAATAGGGAATAAGTCCAGGGTGGATAGTTATGGTGGTTACAGAAATCCCTTGTAGAATATGAATGAAGATGGTTAGATTTACCAATAAGTTATGATTATAGACTCATTGTTGTTTTTGGAATTTAAAGGTAGTCTAAATGTATGCTTGGGTAAGTAAGTATTATGTGAGAAAGTAGAATATGTGGATAAGGTCGTAGTTGATTTTAATATAAGACTAAGGTTGATCATGTCTATTATGCGACCTTACCCCCTTGACCTTCTTTTCTTTAGTGGTTGTAAACTAGTACTTCATGTAAGAAGGTATATAGTGTATTTTGAGCTGTAATAGTGATATCATGGAGGGGATTGTGATTGTAGGTAGTAGTTAAATAAAATGAGTATTTTGAGTTTATTTCCTAATTTGATGGACTAGTATGAGATGTTGCATGTTGCACCGATGGTACATGAGGTATATGGGTATATTAGGACTAGTGTTAGAAAGATGAATTGTGGGAGAGTCATTAAGTGGATAAGGGTGTAAGTATATAAGAATAAGTTTCACCCCTTGGTAGTATGGTGTTCGATAAGATTTTATGCTTTAAGTTATGCGATTAACGATCTAGTGTTAGAAGGTTAAGTAGTGGAGAGTGGACTTTTATGTGATAAGGAGTGAGGATATGTATGCTCATGAGACTACGAGTTGTAAGTTTCTGATGATAGAGGATAGCAAAAATTAAGAGTAGCATCCTTGGAAAGCAATGCCTTTAGAGTATACTTAAAAAAGGAATGTTTAGCATTTACCTGTATAAGTGTTTTGCATACCTAGTTTGTGTTCCTGAAATTGTTGTATGGAGAAGTTTGGGGAGTTGTTGTATAACGTTATTTAGAGTTGAATTGAGAAAATATGAGTGGGCAATATGCGCCTATGGTATAGTTTTACAAATTTTGTTAAGATACAAGTTATGTGATTAGAGGTGTAATGCTGAGTATTCTAAGAAGTTGAAGATGAAGTGTTGTGTGCCTAGAAGTGTGGTTGTCTATGCCCTTGATAACGTTATCCATAAATAGATGACTTTGAGTTTGGAGGATGTTAGGATTCGTGCACCTGAAGAGGATGTTCTAGAATAAGATTGAATTTAGTGTCCTTGTAAAAAAAAATCTATGGAGGGGAGTTTGTGTTCATGTGTATGTTAGTACCCCTTTGTTATTAGGTGTGTGGATATCGGGAGGCTCAATGCTTCAACTTGTCTCCATGTTCCTCGAATGGTTGGTACATCTCGTTTACGTGAGTATAGGTTGTAAGGTGATGGATATAGAGACTAGCAAAAGTAAGAGTAGTATTTCTGAAAAACAAGACCTACAGAGTATATTTTATCCGAGAGAGATTAGGGGTAATGTGTGTGGTGGTATAGCTTTCGTGTTAAGAGTTGTGAATATATATTTGAGGAGAGGTTATGTCTGCAAGTCTAGGATTATGACTTTCATCTAAGGGGGAGATGATGAGTTAATGTAGTTCTAAAATTTTCTTATGGTATCATGTTTCAAGTAAGATTCATGATAAATCTATTACAATTCAAGAAAACTCCTCCTACTCAGTCTACGATGTCACTCTACTAATGCCTTACGTTATGTATCCAAGTCCTACCTATGTCTAAGGTTTGAGCACTTTATGTAACTCATGACATGTCCCGACTTCCAAACTAGAAGAAATAATGTCCCTTGATGATCCGGTATTCTAAGTATCCAAACTCTATGTTATGTTGCTTATGAACAACAAATTTGTCTACCAAAACCCTGATTGGTTCTAAAGAACTATGTTTTCATATGTTAATGATTCAGTTTATGTTGGGATTAGCCAAAATGATAAAGTTGTGTGAACTCATGACTATTTTAGTTCTGAAAATAAGAAGAGATAGCTTCGAGTAGAAGTCCTTACCTAAATCGTCGACTTCATGAATTCCACACTCGTGTTATAAGACTCGTGATGTAAGCTCTCATGTTTCTCACTGTGGCTGTCCTAAGAACTCGTGGTATGTTGAGTTTATCCTAGAACGACTCTCCACTTGTAATCCAAACACTTGATATATGAAACACTCTGTGATTGTACCATATCTTCAACTCAAGTCCCACCTTGAGTATGGCAACAAGTATATGTTATAATTGAATTGTGTTACTCCCTTTCATGATGCTTTTTCTCAGATCCTTTAATGACCCTCTATATGCTAGTATGATGGTGGTTGTGGAAGTGTAGAAGTGCACTAGCTGGGGGAGTAGATGTCGTTGTAGGTGAAAATTTTGATGTGATTTCTTGGTCTAAGGTTAGAAGAGTAGGGGAAGGAAAGATATGAATATTCTTTACGTGAAGTAGTTAGGAGGCAAGTATGTGGCAAGAATCTTATGAAAATGATTGAATTTGCAGGTCTTAGGGAGATCCATGTAGTGGGTGTAGTAATGATTAGGCTTGAATGTTCTGATTGATGAAAACACAAAATAATGTTCCATGCGGTTAGTATTATTTAAATTAAGACTTGAGATTGTTGGATTATAGTGATGAGGTGAGATGATTTCTTAATGTGATGTAGAGTACAGGGTCCCATAGTTTAAATTAGCACCTCTTTACTCCGAGTTAGGCTTCAACATAGAAGTATTATACGATGGGATACAAATTCTTATGGTTAGATATGTTACAGAAGAATTGTAAGTTAGACACCATGAAGTATGTTTATTAATGTTAGGGTATAGAGAAGTAGTGTTGCTAAGTTTAAGTCTTTTCGTTGTAGCTTAGAAGATGGAGAATGCTAATATTCATATATCCCGCGAGGAGCTTATCTCATCTCTGGTATCAATCTTAATCAGGAAGAGGACTCTTAGAAAAATTATGTCTTACAATGTTTTGATCATGTGCCATAAAACACATGCCAAGATTCATGTCGATGTCAAGTTTCGTTATCTCGGGTTTCGTGCTTACCTATTTCCCTAGGGGTTATCATAAAGATTGTGTGATGCCTTTGCATATTTTTTTTTACTAGGGGAAAATGTTCGAATCGATATTAAGTTCTTTATTCTACACTTTTAGAGCTTCAAGAAGTCCCTACTCATCATTCAGGGATGAATGATCCCAAGGGGGAGATAATGTAACACCCTGTACTTTTGGGCTAGAATTTAGACCGTCATTCCTAAGCGTATAGACCCGAACTAGATGATTCCTTGTGAATATATGTCGGGTGATCAATCCTATAGTGTGGGAATACCTTTGAATATGGATTGAGGTCTCAAAAATCCCCTGAGTCTAAGACGAGTATAAAACATTTCCAACGATTAAGTTTTAGTGGAGGATTCAACTGGGGTCAACTTCCATCAACCATAATTTTTTGTATATAATGAATTAAAGGGTCTACTATTTATTAAATAAAAGTTTTTCGAAATATCTTTCCAACGATGTCAATTTCGCATTAATCCAAGACCCGAGCAAAATGTTATGCTCATTTTTGTGAGAGGCAGTAAGGGTGTGCGATTTGTTAGGCACCGCCCAACCAAACTTAGGCGATTAACAAGGTTTTGCCCACCCTAGCTTGTGCAATAGATTGGGCACCACCTAAGTTATTGCCAAGTGCCAAAAACACTCTGTTTTGACTTATATCAAAGGTGTCGAAGTCATTTCACACCACTAAACCGTCCCTAATCACTCCAAATCATTATAAAGGATTTTTAAAGATACTATTTACAACCCCTAAGCCTTAAATCATCCAAGTTATGATCCAAAGTCCTCTTCCATTCCCAAGAACAAGATTCAACTGCCCTTCACAAGAAATCAAGGAATTCATGCATAAAGGTCCAATCTTTTTGCAATTTCATCGTCACTAAGGTACGTGGGTTTTTCATATAACTACTTGGGCAAAAGAAATTGTTTCAACAACTTTTATCATTGAGAAATTATGAAGTCTAAAAAGGGGTTTTTTGGAATTTACATTGAGATTTGCATTATGAATTCTTTAGTAACATTATTGTTTTGGTCTTTAGGCCTTACCCAAATTGATTTGAAATCCTATATATATGTATGTATTTATGTATTTAAAGTTGATATTTGAAATTGAGAGCACGACTCATATAGAATCCCTCTCTTGTTATGATGTTTCCCATTTTTCATATGACATGGATTTTTTCGAATGCATATTGAAAAGCATGATACGAAATGCCTTGATTAGTGTTATGACTTGATTATGGTTTTGAATTCAAAAGAGAGAGTTGTTTGTATTGATAAATGTTGAATATATATATATAATGAAAGAGTTGCATGGTTTGTCAAAAATTACATGACCACCACATTTTTATTAAAAAGGTGAGAATCTTTGCATAGTTTTGACTTGTGCTTTCGGAAAAGGAAATATCTTGTACTATTTGCATACTTGGATGGTCTAAACTTTTTTTAAATGAAAGACAATTAATAATAAATTATGGCTCGGGAACATGACTTGCAAGTCTTGGTGTGACGACACCAATACAGATAATGTCATAGTAATTCAGAATAGAACAGAAAATGCATGTTTGAAATTAGATTTTCAGATTTTGAAACTAGAATGATGCATGATAGAAAAGGTTAAAAATGGGAACAAAGAAATGTTAGGTAGCGACCCGAAGAAGGCAGGAGTTCAAAAAAATCATTTCCCGGAACTGTGTTTTGCCGATACGGGATTATTATACGTTGGCCTAGTGCCCTATGGCATATCAGAACAGAAACTCCAACCCTTGCAGTAAACTTGGATTGGGGGCTTCCCCGCCGAGTCAATGGAGGATTTCATATAGGCCATCGAATATCAAACTTGTATGGGTGTTCCACCTAACTCCGAAGTAATACAAAGATCAGATCAGAACTGCATTGACAAGAATATTTTATGGTTATCAAAGATTTGCCCATGTGTTTTAAACTATATCATGCATGATGTTTCATGACTTGCTCTCATCTATTATATATATATATATATATATATATATGCATTATTTTGGATTTCTCTGCATACCAGTACAATTGTATTGACCCTCTGCCTTTCAAGGTCTGAGGCTCAGTCTAGAGGTCCTGCTAAGCCGTAGTGTTTTCAAAAAGAAGTAAAGTGTGTAGTTGTGAGTCCTTTTTATTCCAGAAGGCCTATTTCATTCATACTTCTTCATTTATTCTGGTTTAGGTCCACTAGGGGTCTTGTCCTAGTTTTCAGACAGTTTTGTTTCGTATGTAGTAGAGATTTCGCAGACTGAGTCAGATATTATCTAGATGTTGTTGAATTGCAGTTTTTTTAATTATTTTTGAACTCAGAGTATGACCATGGTTCCGTATTGATTTACGTTTTTCGCATCTTCTATTATTGTATGAATATTGTACATGATTACCAGATAGAGAAGGGCATCCGAGCCTTCATGGTTTGGGATGTTCGTCACGGCTAGGGTCCCGGATCGGGTCATGACAGAAATGTACAATAAGATAGTACTAGCTATCGTATTGATGAAACTCAAAAGCCCTAGAAATGATGAGCAACACCACCTACTGACAGATGTAGCATATAATCTATGAGTCTAACTTAACCCGACATTGGAAAAATCCTTGTAGATGAATTAATGAAGAATTGAAGATGAATTTTTTCTAATGTGCTTTTTACTTTGTCTCTGCTATACATGAAATGATCATCATATCCGAATCATAAAGTTATGACACTATCAAATCTGAGTAGGTAGAATGTTGAATGGAATCGAACCAATTTCTGCCGGAAGTTAATACAAGTAGTTTTTTGTGCCCTTTTCAGTTCACTAGAAAAATTGAAAAGACTAATGGGATCATAAAACATGCACGGAATGTATATTTTTCTTCAAAAACTTAATAATATGTTCGATAAAGAACATTTAACTCAGTATTTAGTCTATATTAGAATGTATGCTATGCTTGGGGACATTCTTATGTGTTGTAGTTTTCAATATAAGGCAAGTTTTACCAGCCATAAATCACGACAGATCATTACATCCCTTACTCGAAAGGTCATTTAATGTCTGGTCAACAAAATAATCTAGTGTGAACACTATAAATAGAGTTATGGACAGTAATCTACAGTGAGATTTAGTACCATTAATATTTTACTGATTTTAGAGAAATGAATTAGCTATAAATATAGCAAGAAAAAGAACCATCTCCACATTATCATCAAAAAAATCTTATTTCTTTATCAGCTCCAACATTTTCAAAAAGAATCACCATGCCCAAAATGCTAACTTCAGGAGGAAATCAAGAATCAATCATCCCTGAACTTGCAAAACTAACAGGAAAAAGAAAGCTCCCAGCACTGAAGTGTATCAATTGAAGAGTGTGTTTGCGAAAATTAAAGAAAAAGGAAAGCATCCGATGTCTGAATCATATGAATTGAAGCCAATTAATGTGCCTACATTTTCAAATCTTGAAAGAGAAGGAACATCTGAAAGTAAACTGGAAAAAGAAGATGATTATGATTATAATCATGACTTAGCAATCTTGAAGGCTATCTATCATTACTATTTCAACCACGGGGTAATTCCACATCCTCCTTATTCAAAGAACTTCATCGACTACATCGAGGCTTCAGTTCCCAATGTGAAATTTCATGGCCAGGCATTGGCAAGTAAGATTGTTATGTTTGATCACCATTTCTCAAAGGTTATGAAAATGGCTGCGCGTATAGGATATTACCCTGAAATAATCCACCCTATTTGTCGCAAAATTTTCAACTTGTCTATGGGTATATGGGGATAATTTCTGAGACTATTATCCAGTTGGCGAAGATCTAAATGAGACTGGAGTTATTGATGCATTCATACATATATGCATAGAGAAGTACCACTTAAATGCATCAACTTATGCTTCAATACCCAAAAAAACAACATAGAATCATGCTTCAATTTCAAACTTTATCTACCTAAAACTGCTGGGGTCTGAATATGATAAACATTTTAGGTACCTATTGGATGACAGTATGAACGTAAACTGGAAAGGAGAATCAACGAACTTAATTTTTCCATCCTTGATTTAGTTTAGCTATAGGATCTATCAAAAATAGCGTCTCTACCTCATCTCAGAGGTAGTGGTATGGAATGCGAACACTCTACCCATGTTTCGTGCATCTTTTCGGATTATCAATATGAAATTTCATAGTAACTAATACTGTTACTATGTTTTATCTTGTAGAATTGCAGCGCAAGGGGATCAAAAAATGTTAACTTAATATTGGATATAAGTCGGAAAAAAAGACAATGAAGGTGTTTCATATCTTTTCTTCCTCGGGTTAAGTGTAAAGTGAAAAGAAAGTCTTTTTGACTATTTCACAGTGTTGAGTAGCAAACATAATCCCACATTAGAAAAATAGAGGAAACATGTCCAATATAAGTGTTACCCAACTCCACTAGTATGAGGCATTTTGGGAGGTGCCCAAAAACAAATCCATGAGTGCTTGGCCCAAAGCGAACAATATCATACTAGTGCAGAGTTACACGCGATCCCAACAAGTGGTATCAGAGCCCAGGTTCGGGTGTGTCGAAGTGGTTACCGCGGTTGGTGAAAATTTTCTGGTGTAACAATAAGACTGGTGATCTGTAGGTGGTGCCTTGTGTCGAAAGTCTTCCTGGTGAGTGCTAGTCAGGCGGCGTGTCCCTTTGGGTGATAATGGCGGTACAAGATGTTTAACAGATCATGTGAAGTGACCTAGTAGTTGAGATCTACGGTTGATGCCTCATGTCGAAAGTCTTCTTGACAAGTGATGGTCAAGCGGCGTGTTCCACTGGTTGGTAGTAGCGGTACGGGGAGCTCACAAGTGATGTGGTCTTGGTTTGAGGGGGGGATTATTGAGTAACAAACACAATCCCACATCAGAAAAATAGAGGGAACATGTCCAATGTTTAAAGTGTCACCCAACTCCACTAGTATGAGGCCTTTAGGGAGGTGCCCAAAAATAAATCCGTGAGGGCTTGGCCCAAAGCAGACAATATAATACTAGTGCGGAGTTACACGTGATCCCAACAAGTTGTTAGGATTGATTAGCAGATCACACACACTAAATATGTGGAGAGGATGAAGAAAATAAGAGAGAGTTTTTTAGAAGAGAGAGAGAATTAATTTTGTGTTAACACCCGTGGGTAACCTCCACGGCGGATAGGCTATTTATATTAATGATTTGGAGTATGTACAATTACACAGAGAATGAGAATAAAAGGTACAGCCTAAAATTTTGTTCTTGAACCGTGTGAACATTGATATATAACAGTACATCACCTATTAATCAGGCTCCACAACCTAATAATTCTCCTACTTGGAGACTGATTCTATCATCCAAGAATTACATTCTCAAAAAAAATAAAAAATATTCCTCCATCATCAATATGTTTGCCACACCGGAACATCTGTAGACATAACTACAAAAAGACAACTAAGGTTTTGCAATACCTTAGTTTACCAACATCAACACATTTAGTCAACATATCTTCTGGATTCTTTGCACCCTGTATCTTTTCTAAACACATATCACCTTTTTCCACTGCCCTACGAGTTAAATGGTACCGTCTTCTAATGTGCTTTGTATTCGAATGATAGACTGGATTCTTCACCAACTGTATGGCACTCTGTCTATCTGTGTAAAGAATCTTCTTAAGCTACTACATGCCTAGTTCTTCCAGATAATCTGCTAGCCATATCATCTCCTTTCTAGCTTTAGTTAGTGCCACATACGCATCCTTAGTAGATGAAAGAGCAACACACTTCTGAATCCTGGACATCAACTCACTATTGTACCTCCTATGGTGTAAATATATCTGAAAGTGCTCATCCTTGATTCCACATCCCCACTAAGATCAGCATCAACAAAACTTGCAGAATCACTTCACCATTGCCAAAACAAAGTAAAGTACTGGATGTACCTTTCTGATATCTTAGAAGCCACTTCATAGCTTCCCAATGCTCTTTCCCAGGGTTTTCCATGTACCTGCTAACAACTCCCACTGCATATGCTATGCTAGGTCTAGTGAAGACTATAACATATATCAAACTCCCAACTACAGAACCATACAGAACAAGTGTCATGTGTTCCCGCTCCTGAGCTATCTTCGGTGATGCTCCTTTGACAATTTTATGTGATTTTCCAATGGAGTAGTCCTGGGTTTAGCATCATTAACTCTGAATCTGGACAGTACCTTCTTGACGTACTAATCTTGGGATAGATTCAAAGTGCCCTGAGAAATCCTCATCCCAAAAATCTTCTTCGCTGTACCTAAATCTTTCATCTCAAACTCAGAAAATAGGCTTGCCTTCTGAGAGTTTATCTCCTTCATACTGGATCCTGTAATCAATATATCATCCATATACAATAGTTAAAATACATAAGAATCAGTGTATTTCTTGAAGTAGCAACACTGATCCTTTTCACTCCTGCGGAAGCCACTCTTGCTCATAAAGGAGTCAAACTTCTTGTACTACTTTCTAGGTGCTTGCTTCAGCCCATACAAGCTCATGTTGAGCTTACACACCATGTGTTCCTTTCTCAAAACTACAAACCCCTCTAGCTACTGCATATAGATTTCCTTGTCCAAATCTCCATGTAAAAACATAGTCTTTATATCCATTTGCTCAAGATGCAAATTCTCCGATGCAACAATACTCAATAAAATTTGGTTAGTAGTTAATTTCACAATAGGAGAAAATATTTCTGCATAATCAATACCTTTCCTTTGTGAATATCCTTTAACTACCAACCAAGCCTTGAACTTTCTTTTCCCATCGGGTTCTGCCTTGATTCTGAACACCCACTTACTTAACAAGGCTCTCTTCCCTGTAGGTAATTCAGTCAAAATCCACATGTTATTCTTCTCAATTGAGCTCATCTCATCATGCATGGATTTCTCCCACTTGATTGAATCCTCCACCTGCAGGGCCTCAGCAACAGACTTTGGTTCCCCTTCATCAGTCAGCAACAGATAATGTAATGATAGTGAATACCTATTTGGTGCTCTAATGGTCCTGGTTGATCTCCTCTCAGCCTGCTCAGATGTCACTTGTTCCACCTCTGGTTCCTCAATGATAATCTCTGAAGTTTGTTGAGTATCTGCTGCAACATATTTGGGTGTACTCTTTGGCAACTCAAGCTCAACTCCCACTTGCTTTGTAGTTTTTTGAACCTTTTTCTCTCTGTCCTTGTACAAGATGTTTTTATCAAATGTCACATCACAATGTCTTAGGATTTTCTTATTCCCGTCATCCCAACACCTGTACCCGAATATGTCAGAACCATAACCTATAAAGTAGCACTTTATAGCTTTAGTATCAAGCTTATGTCTCTTCTCTGGATCAACATGAACATAATCAGTGCAACTAAAGGTTATCAAGTGAGAATACTTGAGCTCTTTACCTGTCCATTCTTCTTTAAGAATCTTGAACCCCATAGGAACTGATGGTCCCCTGTTAATCAAGTATGCAGCTGTGCTCACAGCATCTGCCAAAAACGTCTTAGGCATCCCACAGTGTATCCTCATGCTCCTTGCACGCTTATTTAATATTTTGTTCATCCTTTCATCAAATCTATTCTGCCTTGCCTTCCCAGGAACTGTCCTCATCAATCTGATTCCCTCAGCTACACAGAATTGTTTGAATTCTTACTTGTCGTATTCTCCTCCATTATCATACCTTGGGTATTTGATTTTCAAGCCAGTTTGATTTTCAACTTCATCTTTCCACCTCTTGAAAGTAGTGTCATATCTGACTTATGTTTCAAGAAGTAAACCCATACCTTCCTGCTGAAATCATCAGTAAAGGTGACATAGAATCTGGATCCACGAAGTGATGAAATAGGAGATGGTCTCCAAACGTCTGTATGGACCATTTCCAGCCGTACTTGCTTCGGCTCTCTCATAGTCTTCATCAAGCTTACTCGCTTCTGTTTACCCAAAACACAACTCTCTCAAAGACCCATATTAATAGATTTCAGCCCCTCTAAAGTTCTTTTTGTAGCCAACATTTTCATTCCTTTGGCACTCATGTGTCCAAGTCTGTTGTGCCACAGAAATGAACCAGAAGCACCCTCAGCAACAGTAGCTATGTTTATACACCCTGCAGTAGTGTACAAAGTTTCAGATTTTGTGCCACGTCCTACAACCATAGCACCCTTCACAATCTTCTACGAACCTTTCCCAAACTCTCTGCGTAGCCTGTGCTATCCAACTGACCAATGTCCACTGGTTTCCTACTGTAGTTTTTATGCTGACATCTCCCTTTTCTTAAATCCCCAATGGCTTGTTGTCAACAAGATACACCTTTTCAAAATTTCTAGACTTGAAGTTTTGGAATAATTCCTTGCCAGGAGATGAATGAAAAGATGCACCATAATCTAATATCCAAGATTCAACCGGGTTGTCCACACTAAGGATTAGAGCATCCCCAATGTCTTCTGCTGAATTAATAGAATCATTATCATCTCCAGATTTCTAATTCTTCTTCTTCTTGGGTTTCTTGCACTCTGTCTGAAAGTGTCCTTTGTCTCCACAATTCCAACATGTCACGTTGGATTTTTATGGAGATTTTCCATGATTCTTCGATTTTGATCTGTCATGTGTATTCTGACCCCTCGATTGGTCTCTCCCCCTTCTTTCAACATTGAGAGCACTACCAGATAATTCTCTAATTTCTCATTTGTGAATGTTTTGTCTAAGAACAACATCTCGGATTTCATCAAACTTTAGTTTCGCAGATCCATGGGAACTGCTAATTGCAGCAACGACAATATCTCAAGACTCGGGTAGACATGACATCAAAATCAGTGCTTTAATTTCATCTTCATAATTAATATCCACAGAACACAGTTGAGTAACAATCATATTGAACTCGTTTATATGATTAGGAATTGATCCATTCTCAGACATCTGTAAATTGAACAATCTACGCATCAAATATACCTTGTTTATCATATATGATTTTTTGTACACATTTGATAATGCCTTCAATAGACCGGATATGGTTTTCTTCTTGACGATGTTGAACACCACTTTTCTCTACAAAGTCAACCGGATCAGCCCTAGAGCCTGCCGATCCTTGAGCTTCCAGTCCTCCTCCTTCATGGACTCCGACTTTACCTCGGTCAAGGGTTAGTGAAGATCTTTCTGTTATAGATAGTCTTCGATTTGCATCTTCCAAAAACCAAAATCAGATCCATCAAACTTCTCGATTCCAAACTTTGATCCTTCCATCTTCAGTGATTATGATGAATCTCCCAAGATCTGATACCAATTTTTAGGATCTATTAGCAGTTCACACACATTAAATCTATGGAAAGGATGAACAAAATTGGAGAGAGAGTTCTTTAGGAGACAGAGAGAGAGAATTAATTTCATAGTAACACCCGTGGGTAACCTCCACGACAGACAGGCTATTTATAATACTGACTTGGAGTATGTACAATTACACAGAGAATGAGAATAAAAGGTAGAGCCTATATAACAGTACATCACATATTAATCAGACTCCACAACCTAACACACAGGTCCTTTCAGTTCTCCCTTGTCATATCCTTTGTATCAGATTACATAACATCAACTAGTGAATAATCATTTTATTCTACTGAATAATATAAGCCTATAATAACATCGACAACTTTCATATTCACAAAATGTAATAGTAATTTGTATTTTCAAAGAGTTAAAACTGTACTTGAAAAAGATGTACAAGTTAGCAGAATATTTAGTTGCATACTTGACTGAGAAACTGCCTTTCCCATTCCTCATCCCAATATGCTAAAATATTAGTTTTCTTATTCCCTGCTCCCTTCGCACAACCCTCAAAATTCATGTTCCATTGTCGACCTTGTCGTTTGGATATTTTAAAGTCTCGCCATTGTTTTACTTATTTAATCCAGAAGATGATTTGGTGCAAGTACATCTTCCCCTCACTTTCTTTTCAATTTGTTTCCATGTCATCAGCTTCTTTATCCATGCCTTTTGTATCTTATCATTATGTTGAGAGACAACAAAAATAAAGAAGAATACATCAATAGCCCTTTGAATCTGTCACTATATTTCATCTCAGTATGAATATTAATGAGGTGATATCATGCTTTATCATCAAGATTCATGCAGTCAACGATAGGCAAACATGTTTCTTTTGGGTAATGCTACTTCATACCAATGTCCTTAAGCAATAACTGAATCAAAAGTTAACTTTTTGTCACGACTCGAGCTGAGGCCATGGCAGCGACGAGCATCCCAAACCATGAAGGCCCGGGTGCCCATCTTTATTTGGCAATCATAAACAAAGATCATTCAATACAAAGAAATGTAAAAAATTATCATACAGAAATATGGTCAATCTCATAAGAAAACTGAACAATTTGAAATGAAGCTCCTAACATTCAAAACACATAAAACCAGTCTGTAAAATCTCTAACAACATGAGATCAACTTCTGTTTAAAAGCTGGGCCAAGGCCCCCAGTCGGACCATAATGAAAAATAACATAACAATGTATAATAATCAGGCCTTTAAGAATAGAGGAAGCTCACCAACTGCAAATCTCAGACACACCAACCTACTACTTAGCGGGACCCCGGGACTGAGCCTCAGAACTTAAAATATAGGCGATCAATACAGATATACTGGTACGTAGAGCAATCCACAATAATATACTTTTATACAACATAAATGAGAGAAATTCATAAAACAGTTTACATATGATATAGGAAAAACACATGGTCATACTTAAAAGACGTTGAAATATTTCTTTGAAACCACGACTCACCTTTATCTTACTTTTGAGCTAGGTAGTACAACCTACAACTCTACATTCCCATGGGCCATATGGAATCTGGCCTTAACTCGGTGACCAAGCCTCCATCCAGAGTTTACCGCAAGGGTTGGAGTCTCTATCTCTAATACGCCAAGAGGCACTAGGCCAGCATATGGTCCCTCTTGGGGACATAATAAATCCTTATCGTCAAAACAAGGTTTCCGGGAATGATCTATTATAATCAAATGCCTTCTTTGAATAATCACCTAACTCTATTTAATCCCATATTTTTAAATCTTTAAGACATGCATTCCTTGAAATCAAATTATATAAATCTTACTCTGTTATGACATTCATCTAATTTGTATTGTTATACCAAGACTTGCAAGTTATATCTCTAAGTCATAAAATATCATGGTATAGTCTCTTCATTCAAAACATATTGTTTGGACCACCAAATCATTCAAACATTACAAGAGAATTCATATTTTGAAATACATGAAAACTTATGCAAGGATTCTCTCTTTCAATTCTTGAACATGTGGTGGTCAATTACTTTGTAGCAACCTATGCAATTCTTTCAATAATTATCTTTAGAATTTACAAACAAGAAAATACTTATAAAATACAAAAGTACCCTCTCTTCATTCAACAACTAATATCAAGTTCATAAACAACATTAAAGTGTTATCTCATGCTTTCAATAAATGCAGTTTCACAACCCACAATATGTAAAGTCAAGAAGTATTATAACAAAAGAGGGATAAATTCATTGCACATGCTCTCAATTCACTTTACAAAACTAGAAATACTTATACATATGCAAACATGATTCTATTCTATAATGAGTCCTCAAGACCAAAACGTATATTATCAAAAACCTTCATATATACATAATTTGTTAATATTCAAAACATTATAAAATGATTTTACCATGCTCATGTAACTTACAAAAAATCTCACGTACCTTAGATTACTTGATTTGAAGAATAGAACCCGAATCTTGACTCGTTTCGTGGAAAACTTGAACTTAAAGATGGATTCTTGATCTTTAGGAGAGGAGTTTAGGATTTTATTCTTGATTGAATTGACTAATTTTGGGAATATAATGCACTAATAACATTTTAATAACTGTTAACATGACTTGGGGATGTAGGGAAAAGATGAGACTGCCCCTCAAATTTAACATTCGCAACTAAAATGCTGTTTAACATGCCATCATGATATGGTGATCGTCTCACCATTATGCCCAGTGCGATGTAGTGCAATCGCAGTGAGTTACTAGAACTATCAATTGCCTATTTGAACTCGACCGCGACGCGATGACACCTTCACCGCTAAACCCGGAGCGACGCGGTGGAATCGCGATGAACTGCTGGAACTGGAATCCATACACGACCGAAACCCCATCCAAAAATTTCAAAACTCCCCCGAGACATCCATTTAATATCCTTTAATATGAATCAATTCAAAAATCTATGTCTCGGGGTCAGAAAGATTAATTTAAAAATTATTGAAGTTAAGGGCTCAAAATATGACTAAGTCCAGAATTTTCAGGTTGCTAGCTCTTTAAGCATGCTACTAAGTGCGACACTAAATCGAGAATGTTACGGGGTGTTACACATTCTTATCATGGCAAAAGAAGAAGCTTCATTTTTCGAGTAAGTACACTTAAGTATGTATAGGGCTTATAGACCATGAACTAATTTGTGATAGTTAAATATTAGAAAAATAAATCGCATGAGGTTGTAATTTCATATCTCATCTAACTCCATCTACAGCACCTAAAACTTTTTTCCTTTCATAAAAATCTCTATTATTAATGTAGTTACGTTGATATCCATCTTTACGAGAAATTTCTCCATTAATGGACAGTTCTTCCCTTTCCCCATATACCTCACTATTTACATGTATAAAAAACAATGTCTTGATCACATTACATTGGATATTCTAGATTCTATAGCAAAATTCGAGATTTCTGAGCATAAGGATTAATATATAGATTTAGAATTTCGATTTAATGCCCATCTCAAGCTCCATTTTATTGAAAATTTCACATGAAATTTATTTTTTCTTTTGTTCCTTCATCAAGTTTCATTAATTTCAAAAGTTTCCTCAATTAATGCTGCTACATAAAAATTAACAATGAGAAAACCACAACATGCGTGTCAAACTATTGATCGAACACTCTTTTTTTGTTGGATTGAAGTTTTTTCTTTATCTATTTTTGAGAGAAAAAATAAATAAATAAAAACATAATTTTCACTTCTCCTAAAAATCTATGTTCACAAGTTTTTGCATATATTCCACAATCATAGCAATAAAATATTTCCTCTATTGCTTTCTCTAATATATTAGTTCAACCCATTCTTGCTGATAGTATTATTATTACTAAAGTGAAAGAAGATACAAACTTTCATTGACCAAATAACTAAATTAATAATAGGACAAGGCCAAAGAATTTAATTGTCTCTTAGAAACAATGAGAAAAAAAATTATTTCACGAAAATAGTAGAAAGGAAATGTCAAATTAAATCTCCATGAAGATGTTGAATAAAGTTCTCCTTAAAATATGTCCTTTGTAAAATACATAAAATCAAAATCATACAGATCATCACTTAGTTTCAATAATCAAAATATTTGCCGCCTTGAAACTTGTAGTGTCCCTTGTTCATTTTGCGAAAGCGGACAGACTATGGTTGGAAAGAATTCTGTCAAAAGACCATAATCAAATTCATTAATATGTGAATAGCTGCTTATGCTATCCTTTGGATTGTATATCATGATTTTATGATGAAGCATAAGCATAAATTCACCTCTTTTTGACAAAAAGAAAGAGTGAGAAAATAAATAATCCACAGGATATAAAGAATAATTGATAGTAAAAATCTTTCTCCAAGATTCTTTATTCTGATGCTCCTTCATAGCCCACAAATCCATGAGACATTATAAATCATAGATAGATTACCTTCCAACACTCCCAACACAAGAAATTTATCCTCTTCTCCATAATAAGGTCGCTCTACCTTTCTCCATTTTTCATTACTCAAATCAAAAGAGGTTATGCTATAACCACTTTTTATATCAGTACTAGTAGCCCAATAAAGTTTTCCATTCAGAAATTTACCTGAACCAATTAACCGCGTCACTCTCCTAGAACAATGTATTGTTCACCAAGAATCATCCTTTAGGCTATAGATATTGATCTCTTGAAATTTACGTGGATAGCGAGTAATAGAAAAAATATAGACTACCTTGATATCATTATATCCAAAACCATATGTGCATTGACCATCATCCTTCAGTTTAGTTCTAAAATCAGGCAATTTCTTATACTTTCTTACTACTGGGTTCCATAGGAACATTTCCTTTTCCTCATTTACAAGACAAATCAATCCATTGACAGAACCCTCAATAACATAAGATATACCAGAGTTTTTCATGTGATAATCCAAGTTAGTTTCCTCCATAATAGGACATTCCTTAAGATTGAATTCTGGTTGGGCTATTCTCCACATAACACTATGGTTAGTATAGTCGTTATTATTAGCTGATAAAGTTAGATGATATTTTGTAAACTCAGGGCTAGAAATCAAAGAACTCCATGATTTTAAAACAAACTTGAATCGCAAGAGAGATTTAACTTGAAGCCTTGAGAGAATTTCAATAACGATTTTAGCTGGCCAATAAATTTTTGTAGGGTTGCTTTGATTTGGGTGTTGATGGAAGGCTTCATCAGATACCGGGTGTTTTCTTGATAAGTCGAAGACCTCAGTTTCAGAACTTGTTTGTTCTTCTAGTTTCAGCTTTTCCATGTCTTCTTAATTTATTAATTTGTTATCTGGTTCATCAGATTCTAAATTTTCTTGCTTTACTGCGTTATTCTCTCCATTTATTTTTTCTGCAGGTAGTATTTGGATCTTTGTAAATGTTGGAGATGATAAAGAGAGAGAGAAAGGGAGAAAGAAAGAAAGAAAGAAAGAAAGGAATGAACTGAAGATGAAGTTTCTTTTGCTAAAATTTATTACTTGAAAGTGAAGTGTCATACTAATTAAATCTCACATCTCACTCATTTATGTCTATTTATGATTAGATTATGGTGAATTAATTAAGGATGGAATCAAGTTGAATGAACAATTATGATTAGATTATGGTGAATTAATTAAGGATGGAATCAAGTTGAATGAGAAATTATATGATCAAATGTTCAAATCTTAAGAGATGTTATAAATGCTAAATGGTTCTTTTTTCATCAATGAGTGAGTCAAAAAACCTTCAACATTAACAAAGCTGGTCTTATAAGGAGAAATGGTCAACAGTGATGTAAATTCTCTCTTATCATCTATCACTTGGTGAAAATTTCAAAGAAACATAAAAAACAACCTCTTCCACATTTTCATAAAAAACAACCTCTTCCACATTTTCTACATACTGGTTTAACCGCACGTGTCTTGCACGTGTAACGTTTCATTATTTAAAATTTAATAATTTTATCTATTGCAAAGATTTCCAATGAAGTGCAAAAAAAATCAAATCACTTTTCAAAAATTCTTCACACTTAATTATAATAACGTAAACATAAACATATATTTTAGTGTAAGCTTGTATATATTTTACCACCAGAAGTTCTAAGAAGTTGATGGATCATTACTTTTGCATTTGTCATGCAGTATCTCTTTTCCTTGCTTCTAGTCGCTAAGAGAGGTACATCAATTTTTTACCATATTTGTAGTATGATTGATTTTCTATTTCTGTTATATATTTAAAATCTTTCCTTATTTTTAAAGTCAAATCTTTACAAAATCATTGATTACATTCTTATTACGTACTTAAAACTTTTAAAATTTGATACTTCTTAAATTTTTCTTATTCTAACGTTTTTATATTTATTTATAGATTTTTAAAATCTTCTCAAAATCAAATTTATTTGATTTAGAATTCTTAAACTAATGGAAAAAGTATTTTTCTCACGACCCGAACCGGGGCTCTGGCCGTGACGGACATCTCGAACCATGAAGGCCCGAGAGCCCTTCTAACTTGTAATCATACACACCATTCATATACAAATAGGAAGTGAGGAAAATACATACTAAAATGGAATCATGATCAAAATTCTGAACTCAATTTATAATGTGAAAGTAAAGCCCAACAACAACTAGACAATGTCTGAACCAGTCTGCGAAATCTCTACTACATCTGAAAATAACAATTGTCTGAAACTGAGACAAGGCCCAATGGACCTAAACCAAAATAAATAACATAATCTAAAATACATAGACATTCTGGAATAAAGAAGGCTCACCAATTGCACACATCACTGCTATCTGAAAACTGTGTGGCTTAGCAGGGCTTCTGAATTAAGCTTTATCCCCTGGAGGTAGGGGGTCAATACAATTGTACTGGTACGTAGAGCAATCCAAAATAAAGCTTTTATATAAATAAAATAGTTGAGAGCTAGTCATATACATCATGAAAGATATAATTTCTAAACACATGGCCATTTTTGAAAATATAAAACCTTTCTGTCATTGCAGTTTCTGATCTTTGTATAACTTCTGAGTTATGTGGCACTCCCCTATATGGAATCCGCTATTGACTCGGCGGAGAAGCCCCCAACCCAAGTGTGCCTCAAGGGTTGGACTGTCTAAGTCTGATATGTCACAGGGCACTAGGCCAACGTATAATAATATACCCGGATCATCAAATCACGGTTTTGGTAAATGAGTTGTATAAACTCGTGCCTTCTTCGAGGAACCACCTAAGCTCTCTTTATGCCCAATTTTAGTCTGTTCTGAAACATGTATCATTCTAGTTTCAAAATCTAAAAATCTGATTTCAAACATGCATTCTATTCTATTCTGAATTACCATGGCATTATCTGAGTTGGTGTCGTCACACCAAGACTTGGAAGTCCTATTTCTGAGCCATAATGCATCATGCATGATTCTTTCATCAAAAACTCAATTCAGACCACCTAAACATGCAAATAGTGTAAGAGATTTCATGTTCCGAAAGCATAAGTCAAAACTATGCAAGGATTATCATTCTTTCAATAACAATGTGGTGGTCATGTAATCTTTAACAAACCATGTAACTCTTTTCATTATATGATTATGTTCAACATTCATCAACATAAACAACCCTCTCTTTTGAAATCAAAATTATATTCCAAATATAGCATTACTCAAGACATTTCATAGCATGTTTTTTTAAGATGCATTCAAAACAATTCCTAGCATATCATAAGTAAATGAAAATCATTACAAGAGGGGGATTTTTCATGAGTCATGCTCTCAATTCAATCATCAACCTTAAAATACATGCTTACATATGTATATATATAATTTTAAATCAATTGTGGAGAAGACCTAAAGACCAAAACAATATCGTCAAGGCTTGTAAAAGATGTTTATAATCATAAATCCAAAACCATTTTCTTAAAATCATGATTTCTAAACCCTTTGCATAATTAAAAGAAGATTTCTATGCCCATGAGATTTTAGGAAAATCCCACGTACCTTCAATTAGAAGCTTTTGAATGAACTCTAGCTGTTGGGATGCTATATGTACGATTGATGGGTGCTTCGTGTATCCCTCATAATGGGAATTCCGAATCTTAAAGAATTAAGGAAAATTCACGGTTAAATCTTGAGATATATTGATCTTTGGGTTGAAACCCTAAGGAGTGTTCTTGGTGATTTTGATAGAAAATAATGTTATTATGGTATTTGGAGGATTTAATACCGTGTTATGGATGAATAGGGGTGGAAAATACCACTTTCGCACTTAAAAACGTGAAAACAGCATTTGGAAATTGGGTGCGTGAATCAAACGCTAATCGCACAATTCTACTGTCTCAGTCACAAAAATGGCCATAACTTTTTGCTCAAGTATTGGATTTTGGAGAAATTGGTATTGTTGGAAATCTAATCCAAAGAGATTTCATTTGATTTATAGTAGGCCCTCTAATTCGTTATATAGAAAGAGTTATGGTCGATTAAAGTTGACCCAAGTTTCGACGCTCACTCAAACTCAAACGATAGGAAAGCTTTCAACTCGTCCTTGAGTTTAGGGACCTCTATGATCTCAATTCATGCTTAAATAGGTTTCCACACTACATAATTGATTCACATGCCAAATTTGCATAGGATTTATGGCTTTTGGATCATCTACGCATAGAAACGACGATTTTCGTTCTAGCCTGAAATGTGGGGTATTACATTATCTCCCCCTTGGGATCTTTCATCCCCGAATGATGGGTAGGAATGTTGAAGTCTTAAAGGTATGGAATAATATGGACATGATATGTCTTCTAAGAAGGGCTATATTTGAGCTTAAATATTTAAACTTCTATCATGAAACTGAATTCTGAGCTGACTTGACTTTACTTACTTTAAGGAGCTAATTCATGCTGAGAGTTTAGGATTTCCTTGAAGTGTTCATGATCTAATCATATATATTGAATTGAGAAGTGATAACTTATGCAAGTATGAACCATGAGGAAATATGACTTAGATTGTACCAGGGTACTGTACTGCCTGAGCAAAAATACTTGGAAGTATTTGAAATTATGCTCTGAACTCTTATGAACTGAGTCATGACTAAGTAGATGAATCTGAAACATGATGCTTTGACTGAACTGAAATCATAACTTACATGGATGGAATAGATTATCTCTTGGTATGGTCATACGTATGAGACTTCGGATAGTAGGATTGCGTGAAAAGGTGGAAAACCCACAGTAACTTGTCTATTTGACTGTTAAACTAAATTAATGGCTATACAGACTGAATTTTGCTGGACCCTGATACTTAACTGGAGTATCTCTTCAACACTCTTTCTAAAGAAGTCCTAGTAGCATTAAGGAGAAAAGAATCTTGGGTATGAGTTACACAAGACATCCAACAAAGGAATCAAAAAAATAACACTACTCCATAGCATGGAATATAGACATATAACTCATAAACAAGGATAGAATTACTAGGACTTAGGCAATACAACTTCTTACTTTCAATCTTAGCACACCTCTCGAATATCCCTTAACTATACTATTCTCCTTAAATACCATACTCATTTGAGTCAACTTATTTTTCTTACATGGCTGTTGATATTTCCATCTACTAATGTCTAAACTGAACTAAATCCCCTCATCATTTTCAAGCCTAACTCAAAATCACAAGTCGCACCACATAATACTGTAGTACTAGTCTGAATCATGAATTTAGCACACCCTGCATTTCACAATCACCTTCAACTAGCAATCACCTTCAACTTCGTATTAGACATTCATAAACACTCAAGGTATCCATCCATATGCATAAGAACATGACATTCAAGCCTATCTTCATACCCACATGTGCACTTCTAAACAACCACTCATAAAGCATATTTGTCATATTCTTTAATACTTTTATCCATAAAAACTTCACTGCACTATTCAGATGATACACATAAAATATCCTCAACTAACCAAGTCATACACGAAACTTCACCCCAAAATTATTTCAACTTATAGACTTAGATAAAACAAGCACAAAACAATTTTTCCCAAATATAACACATAAAACTTCGACTAACCTTGACATGTATCAAAGACTTGGCCTCAATCTTACTCCACAATTACTGCCTTAACTCAAATAAGCACACACCCATCTTTCATCAACAAGAAATGCTTACTCTTTCCCATCTAGAAAACTGTTCATTATCACTATCTCGACCTAAGGTAAAAGGTCACTAAAAAATTGGAATACCAGAATCTAGAACTTGAGGGGAGTACTAAGCGTAACTTGATACCCTATTGAGGTGTGAGGAATAAAGCACTCAAGGCATGGACTTATTGAAGAGACCTAATATGAGAACGTACCTGATATAAATATGAATTTTCAATGATCGCTATGAGTATCACATGTGCACAAGAGTTATGAACTACATAACCCAAATTTTTAGAATTCATAACTTACGGAAAGTGATTCTAACTGCTGAAAAAACTGGGAAGTCATCATACTAGGAACTAGGAGAGTACATGATTCCTTATCATATACATGAAAATGAGCTATGATCATGAAGATGAAACATAAAGCATGAGTATGTATCGGAATAACTGAAATAAACTGCTGAAATAAGAGTAGATTGAGCATCATTCTTTTTCACAGACAATTCCACAATTTTATTTGCACATCTATTAGCATCTAAAAACTTGACTTGGTTACTCATTCTATCATCACCCCCTTATATTTAAGCCATTACTTAAGTCTGTGAACCACTATATACACTCGGGTATAAACTGAAATCACTTTACTCTAGAGTTGGGGATATAACAATACACATAAAACTAAACTTACCCTGTTAGATGGTATCTTCAGGTATAACAACCAATTATATGATCAAATGGTCAAATATTAAGAGAGGTTATAAATGCTAAATGGTTCTTTTTTTCATCAATGAGTGAGTCAAAAAATTTTCAACATTAACAAAGCTGGTCTTATTAGGAGAAATTGTCTATAGTGATGTAAATTCGCTATTATCAGCTATCACTTGGTGAAAATTTCAAATAAACATAAAAAAAAAACCTCTTCCACAGTTTCTACATACTATTTTAAACGCACGTCTCTTGCACGTGTAACGTTTCATTATTTAAATTTAATAATTCTATCTATTGCAAAGATTTCCAATGAAGTGCAAAAAAATCAAATCACTTTTCAAAACTTCTTCACACTTTATTTTAATAATTTACACATAAACATATATTATAGTGTAAGTCCGTATATATTTTACCACCAGAAGCTCTAAGAAATTGATGGATCATTACTTTTGCATTTGTCATTTGGTATCTCTTTCCTTTGCTGCGAGTCACTAAGAAAGGTGCATCAATTTTGTACCATATTTGTAGTATGATTGATTTTATCTTTTTGTTATATATTTAAAATCTTTCCATATTTTTAAATTCAAATCTTTAGAAAATCATTGATTACATTCTTATTACGTACTTAAAACTTTTAAAATTTGATACTTCTTAAATTTTTCTTATTCTAACATTTTTATATTTATTTCTGGATTTTTAAAATCTTCTCAAAATCAAATGAAAAAAATATTTTTGTCACGACCCGAACTGGGGCCCTGGCCGTGATAGACATTTTGAACCATGAAGGCCCGAGAGCCCTTCTAACTTGTAATCATACACACCATTTATATACAAATAGGAAGTGCGTAAGATAAATACTGAAACAGAATCATCATAAGTCTGAACTCAATTTATAATGTGAAAGTAAAGCCCAACAACAACTAGATAATGTCTGAACCAGTCTGCAAAATCTCTTCTACATCTGAAAATAACAACTGTCTGAAACTGGGACAAGGAACCCAGTGGACCTAAACTAAAATAAATAACATAATCTGAAGGACATAGACCTTCTGGAATAAATAAGGCTCCCCAATTGCACACACCACTGTTGTCTGAAAAATGTAAGGCTTAGCAGGGCTTCTGAACTGAGCTTTAGACCCTGAAGGTAGGGGGTCAATACAATTGTACTGGTATGCAGAGCAATCTAAAATAAAGTTTTTATATAAATAAAATAGTTGAGATCTAGTCATAAACATCATGAAAGATATAATTTCTAAACACATAGGCATTTTAGAAAACATAAAACCTTTTTTGTCATTGCAGTTTCTGATCTTTGTATTACTACTGAGTTAGGTGGCACTCAACTACAAGTCTGATATTCCATAGGCTATGTGGAATCCACCATTGAATTGGCGGGGAAGCCCCCAACCTTAGTGTGCCTCAAGGGTTGGAGTGTCTGAGTATGATACGCCACAGAGCACAAGCCCAACGTATAATTATATACCCGGATAATCAAATCACGGTTTTGGGCAATGAGTTGTCTGAACTCGTGCCTTCTTTGGGGAACCACCTAAGATCTCTTTATTCCCAATTTTAGTTTGTTCTGAAACATGCATCATTGTTGTTTCAAAATCTGAAAATCTAATTTTAAACATGCATTCTATTCTGTTCTGAATTACCATAGCATTTTCTGAGTTAGTGTCATCACACCAAGACTTGCAAGTCCTATTTCTGAGCCATAATACATCATGCATGATTCTTTCATCAAAATCTCAATTCAGACCACTCAAACATATAAATAGTGTAAAGAGATTTCATGTTCCGAAAGCATAAGTCAAAACTATGCAAGGATTATAATTCTTTCAATAACAATGTGGTGGTCATGTAATCTTTAATAAATCATGTAACTCTTTTAATTATATGATTATGTTCAACATTCATCAACATAAACAACCCTCTCTTTTGAAATCAAAATCATAATCCAAATATAAAATTACTTAAGACATTTCATATCATGCTTTTCAAGACGCATTCAAAGTACCTCCTAGCATATCATAAGTAAAGGAAAATCATAACAAGAGAGGAATTTTTCATGAGTCATGCTCTCAATTCAATCATCAACCTTAAAACGCATGCTTACATATATATATAATTTCAAATCAATTTGGGGGAAGGCCTAAAGACCAAAACAATATCATCAGGATTTTTAAAACATGTTTAAAATTATAACTCCAAAACCATTTTCTTAAAATCATGATTTCTAAACCCTTTGTATAATTAAAAGAAGATTTCTATGCACATGAGATTTTAGAAAAAACCCACGTACCTTAAATTAGAAGCTTTTGAATGAACTCTAGCTTTTGGGATGCTATACATACAATTGATGGGTGCTTCTTATAGCCATCGTAATAGGGATTCCGAATCTTGAAGAATTAAGTAAAACCCATGGTTAAATCTTGAAATATATTGATCTTTGGGTTGAAACCCTAAGGAGTGTTCTTGGTGATTTTGAGAGAAAATAATGTTATTTTGGTGTTTGGAGGATTTAATCCCATGTTATGGCTGAATAGAGGGTGAAAAATACCACTTTTGCCCTTAAAAATGCGAAAACAGCACCTGGAAATTGGGTGTGTGCATCACATGCTAATTGCATGATGCTACTGTCTCATTCACAAAAATGGCCATAACTTTTTGCTCGGGTATCGGATTTTGACAAAATTGGTATCGTTGAAAAGCTAATCCGAAGAGCTTTCATTTGAAATATAGTAGGCCCTCTAATTTGATATATAAAAAGAGCTATGATCAATTGAATTTGACCCAAGTTTCGATGCTCTCTCAAATTTGAAAGATAGGAAAGTTTTCAACTCGTCCTTGAGTTTGGGGACCTCTATGATCTCAATTCATGATCAACTATGTTCCTACACTACATAACTAATTAACATACCTAATTTACATAGGATTTATGGCTTTTGGATCATCTATGCATAGACATGATGGTTTTCGTTCTAATCCGAAATGCGGGGTGTTACAATTTTGTTGTCATTTCTAGGTTTTAAAATAGATTTATTTAATTAATTTTTAACTCCTAATTATTAGAAAAATAGTGAAAAGACGATTTTATCTAAAACAAAGACTTTTAATGAACGGCAAAAAGTTCAAACAAAATTTTCAGGACCCTTCATACTTTTAAGATAGTATAGATTATATAACAATAGAAAAAAAGATAAACATACAACCCTTTTTCCATTTTAAAGAGGATCTATTATTCGTCGAGAAAATTATGAATATATACCCTGTAATTCAACAAATGGTGTACATATACCCTCAACATCTAACAAGTTACAAAAAATATGATGGCTTTAAAAAATTATCTCACTCATTTTATTTACCTCACAAGACCCAACCTAACTGGGAAAAATAATTTGTCGTTTATAAAGACCTGACCAAATTTTATTTATTGATTGTGTAGATGGATTGAATTATTTTTATCACTTGGATAGGGTCTGAAGGGGTAAAACATGAGGTAAGTTTATTTTTTTTTAAGTCACTTGATATTCTTGGAATTATAAAAAATATTTTTAAATTTTTTTTAATTGAGTGAATATAGGTCTTTCAACAAAAATGGTAAATATGCATAATTTATTAGACAGTGGTGTATATATGCATAACTTTTTCTAACGGGGCATATGTTCGCTCTAAATCTCAAATTTGACTGAAATATTTTCCCTTTTTTCCTATAACAATTGTTAATTATGCATATTTTGCTATTAACTAATTATTAAGTGATATGCATTCTTACATGACTTATGATTAAGCATAGTAAAATATCATGCTATTTCTACCTAAGTTATTGTTGTTATTGGTAAATTAATTTACTTTTTTTGGTGTTTGGTTATTATCTTCTGCTTAGTATTTGTTATATTTATATCGAATTTAATTTTTTACTTTTTTTGAAAATTAATATTTGGCCCTTAAAATTTTAAATTAACCTTGAAGTTAGATGCCAAATTAGAGAAACAACTTATAAGTTATAACCTAGTCTCCGATTCCATCTTCATAATTCCAAATAAAAATGCTCTCTTCTTTTATTGTTAAAAGTATAAGCAAACATAACTCTATCTTTAACATAGAAAATGACATTATAAGAAAGTTTAGCTATAATAACTTTTTACCCTCTTTTGTATCGATTTCAAAAAAGGAGAAAATGTGGTTAATGCTTTTTCTGTTTGCAGAAATTACTCTGAAGATTTATATTATGTTTTCAACCCTACAAATTAATCTGGAAATTAATTTCAAAAATTACACAAAATGTTTTAAGACTTCTATTTGTTTTGTGATGTTTGGTTCAAATTATAGTTTAGTTTTTAAAAATTAATGTTTCATGAAACATATTGAATGAATAGATCCAAACCCCTTTAATTTGGCGAGTTTTATCATACATTTAAACTTTTGTTGGCCTAATTCTTCCTTCAACCTGACAAGTTAATAGCCACGACCTAAAAAGTATTACTAGTTCAAAATATTTGTTCAAAATTCATTATCTCCTTCCTACCGACCCAATGCCCCCCAATAAGCATACGAGATTTTGAATCTTCATTCTGTTTTTTTGTTTGTTTCTCCACTTAATTATGAATTATGAATTTCCAATCTTTTTTTGTTCTGAAGTACAATGTTTCTATTCTAATTGATACAAGAAAGACAAGGGATACACGAAATCACACCCTAAAACAATCCACTAATCTTAAAGATCCGAGGACCTTCTGGACACCACTCTTGAATTCACTACAACAACAACAAGAACGAGATTAAATAGTATGTTTCAACACCAAAACAGCCACCCCAACTAAGTTAACAACCCAAGGTTATTAACAATATAACACGAATAACAATATTGGCCAACAACACCACAAAGCCGAGAGTAGACAACAAGAATTACAAGATATAAAAGGATAGTTAATGAGATAAAGATTAATACAAGATTAAGAACCAACTGTATACTAATGTATGTAATAATCGATACCACACTCTTACGGTGACCGCCAAGGTAATCGACTCACCTCAAGATCCACTGTTTCAAAGCAAAGGTCAATACTAGCTTTTCCAAGCCCCAATCTACAATGGCTATTCCAAGCCCTAAATAAGACTACACTAAGATGGTCTACTCTTAAGAGAGAGGATTTTCAATGTTACATACATTCATCATTCATAAGCTAATGAGAAAAGACCTAAAAGAGACTATATATAGTATATTACAAAAGAAAGACAAAAATGACTCCAATGCCCTTAATGAGGTGTGGTGGCCATGGAGTGTCATTTAGATAAGTCTAAATGACCAAAATGCCCTCAAGTCTAAGTGACCAAAATGCTCTTAATAAAGGGAGCCAAAACCGTGAACCACCAAGTGTGGCCCAAAATCGAGAGTCCTCAAGTCTTCAAGGCTCCAAGTAATCTTCCACACTCGGGTTTGTTTAATGACATGCTTAAGACGAACCCTCCAAGTATCTTCACGTGCCCTCCATGCGATCAAATCTTGATTCTTCACGTAGTGAATTTGAATGATGTCATCGAAAGCTAAGACGGCCACTTAACTTGTATCATCCTCCCCTTCTTGCATAGGATTTGAACTCGAATCCATACCTTTCAAATCTAGAGAAAGAACAAACAATCACAACATCCTCATGACATGAGAGTTAGGGTTAGCATAATAATAAACATCATCACGCCAAGGCGGTACATACTTGAAGTATAACCAAGGATCCTTTGAATGAACTATTAAAAACTCAATGAAAGGTATATAAAGGATTTGGTTATGGGATTCACTAAGATTGAAACTTTGCTTGTCATATAGACCAAGCAACAAGTAGGGTTTACTAACATCAACATTTCTATATTTGGCACCGGGGTCAAACGGAAAGAGTGGACATAGACAGGGATCAAGATAACACTCCCTTTTCCCGTGGTCTCCACCCGAATGAAACAATATACTCCCTACAATAGCATGCATATCATCCACAACAAATAGAGAGTTGAGAAAGTTATCACTCAAGTCGACTTCTACTAAGGTTCCCTCGTGTTTGTACTCACTATTAGTTTCCCGATCATCATCATGAGTACTCTCAACAATAAAGTCACACAAAGTAGAAGGAGAAGTAGTTTCCAAGATTACTCATTCTTACCCTTAAGAGTACTCTCATCTTCCACGCAGAGATTTTCATCTTTAGGAGGAATGTTGTCACATCATAGTGGGTTAGCATATAGGCTATAGCTTCCAAGGCAAGCTATACCATCATTTTCATCACTAGGTCTATTAGGAGTGTTTATATCATCTTCAAACAAGACATTATACCTAGAGAGAGCATAATCTATTTCATGGGAAGATTTGGAATAAACTCGTTCATCACTCCCTATAAGATCAATATCAAGTTTCAAAGAGATTTCAAGTACAAGATTATCCGAAGAATAGCCCTCGGGTTTACTCCCATTTTGTTGATTAATATTTTCAAATACTTTACTCACTTGAGTTCGATTAAGAACATCACACATAACCTCAAGTGGCGGGCAAGTGGCACACATAATTTGATCAACACCAATTACAAAAAATGATGTACTTTCGTTCAACATATTGGCTTCAACACTAGGTGGACACAAATTGTTCTTACAAGAAAAGTCAATTTCGTTATCAATAGGATCAACTAGTGTATCTAGTTTTGCCAAAACTTTGACTTAAAAGAGTCGCCACTTAATTTTGAAATGGAATTAAGAAACCTTTATAACATACTTTAAATGATCCAAAATAGTAAAATCGTTTAAAATTTAAAGAGTCTGAGTAAGCGGTTCCTATTAACATTTTAGGAAGGTTTAAGGCACATAAATTGTCTGCTAACTGGCGGTTATCTGGACTGTTTGAAAACATTTTTTGTCTAACTTTAAATGAAGAAGAAATTAGGTTTTTTTTTTTGAAAAGAAAGTGATTTTAGGAAAAGATTTGTATAAA
>NC_061117.1:210695352-210723489 GCF_002878395.1 Capsicum annuum
AGGAGATTTAACCAAGTCTAAGCAAATAAAAAGCAAAATAAACACATAAAAGGGTAAAAGGGAAAATTAGAAGATTTAAGCCGTTAGGCCTAAATCAATAAACCTGTCCTAAACTAGTTTGGGCTTTCGGCCCTTCATCACCTGTCCTAATCTATATTTTCGAGCCTTTTTTGGCCCACAATCTGCTTCACCTATATTAGAATACAACATTGGCTTTGAGGCCCCAAATAAATGAATGAATAAATAAATGACTAAGTAAAATTAAGACAATAATAAAAATTGAGACTTTTCAAGTCTCTTAGCGACCTGATCAATGGGTTTTAACCCTTTTTCCTTCTTCATCTATCTTCTAGCACACGCACGCCATGTAGTCAACCTTGGGTTTAATCTTTGAACTTGACTCAAAGAGGTGGACCTCATTGGCCCATTACGAAATGCAAGAGAGGAGTCCATTTGGATTCGAGACATTTTTTGCATGCAAAGAAAAGATAAAGAAATTAATATACGTTCAAGGCATAAAAGTGATATATTTCAAAGCAAAAGAAAATATCAAGAACCAATTTCTGAATGACAATGATAAGCACACTTGTACAAGAATGAGAGTCAACAAAGAAAATGCAAAGCAAAGACACCCACTTACATTCCTCATGATTTATGTTCATATAAGAATGACTAAAGGTAAAAGGAAGAAGGTCATATTCAATGAATTAATGTGAGAAACAGACAATGTAAGCTTGCGAAAGTAAAGGGATGAGGCAACAAGGAAAATACTCATGACTTCTAAAATTGAACAAACATAGACACTGATCCATATAGCAAAATAAAATAAAGGTTAACTTTTCAAGAAAGAGAATCTTTAAATTTCAACTAAGGCGACATTAATGAAAATTCATACATCTAAATTACAATCAAAATTTTATGGAAAAACGTGTAACAACCTATGACTTATATTTCTAACACATCGTTGATTCTCTTTTGATATTATGAATAAAAGAGAGACATGAATCAAGTCTTTACACACACAAGAAGAACATATAAAAATACGGAGAAATAAAATAAGACTAAAATTTTAGCATCTCTAAAAGTGAAATATCGTTCAACAATCATACTATGCTTGAGTAAAAAATATCCAAATAATTCTATTTAGCCAAAAAAATCCAAACTTTTTCATCATTTTGACAAATTAACAACATGCGAAAAAAAATAGAAATAAACATCGTAGATGGAAAATAAAACTATTACTTATCTGATACAAGATCAACAAGAAACACACAAACAACAACCAAATCAGTCCACAAGTTGAAAGAACTATGGACCCTTTTGATGACCACTCTCGGATTCAACAAAAATACAATGTATTGTGGTGTTTAACACCTAAAAATAGCCCACAACAAACTATGTTAACAACATCAAGATGAAGAACAAGAACAACACATGGGTTACAAGAAAAACAATACACCACACGGCTACAAGATTACAACAAAGAAAATGATAGAGAGCGTGGCATACACTACTATAAAGACCAAGAACCTAAGTGTATTCAAGCACAAAGATCCTTGATAAAGGTAGTAGAAATACCTACACTATGCGGTGGACACAAGAGAGGACCTCAATCCGTCTATCACCCAACTATCTAAGCAAACAAACAACAAAAGTGATTCCATACCTAAGTTGTTTCCTAGTTTCAGCCAAGTCTCTATGGTAGAGAGAACTTATGTTTTTCAAGTGTGTTATACAATCTTCAGCATCAAAAAACTAAGTAAATTAATCCTAAAATGTTTCTTATATAGTGTATTACAAATAGAAGGCAAAAAGTCCAAAATGCCTCTTAGAGATTAGGTGCCCCTCTAGTGTGAATTAGTGGTTGTTTTGATATGTTTTAAGACCTTAATTCCACTTCTCTTGCACACACACATGGACGAATTCAATACACATCATAAGTTCATCTACGTGATCGCACGTGTATCATCATCTCTTATATGAGAATTTTTGAAATCCATTAAAATAATTAGGAAGCAAATGACAAATTCTTGACTTAAGCAATTACTATTTTTATTAAGGCGAAATAGAAAATAGCAACTATTTTTTAAACATAAAAGAAACAACTTTACATGCTAAAACAAACATATCCACCAACAATGAATTTAAACAAGGCATGAGTTCATCTTTTTAGGAAAGATCAAAACTTTATACATAAAAATCAAAGAATTAAGTCAAAAGGCAAAACAATCAATATTAACTATTCTTTTCAACATAGAAAAAATAACTTTATATGCTAAAACAAGCATATCTACCAACAATGAGTTTAAACAGGACATTGGCATGTTTTTCAAGCAAAGATCTAAACTTTATCCAAAACAATCAAGGTATAAGGTGAAAAGGCGAAACAATCAATATTAACTATTCTTTTCAACCTAAAAAAATAACTTTACATGCTAAAAACAAACATATCCACCAACAATGAGTTTAAACAAGACATGGGCATGTTTTTCAAAAAAAGATCTAGACTTTATCTAAAATAATCAAAGAATAAGGTGAAAAAGCAAAACAATAAATATTAATTATTTTTTTCAACATAAAGAAAATAACTTTACATGCTAAAAACAAACGTATCCACCAACAATGAGTTTAAACAAAGAATAAGTACATCTTTTAAGCAAAGATTGAAACTTTATCTATAATAATCAAAGAATAAAGTCAAAAAAGGCACGTACAACTATTTCTAGCTCATTTTTATATCATTAACATGAAAATAATTAAAATATTTATACCAAAACGTTCTATGGCCTTCAAGGCCATCTACAACAAACAATCCAAGTAAACAAAATTATAACTTCAAACTACGAAAAAGAAAAAGATGAAGAAGAAAATGATAATAAAACTAGAAAAAAAAGGTGTGTTTACTTTTTTGGGGGAAGTAAAACGAGAGTACGAGTTTCATCGAAATCAACCATCACCGAAAAACATCGACGGCAACTTGAAAATTTTGATTCGCCGACCAACTCTATGAAACAAAATTTTTTACTAAATAAAAATAACTATTTTGCTCAAAAGGATTTTTTTCACGTTTTTAGCCTTTTTTTCTTTTTTACTTTTCCACCCCCTTTCTACCAAAGTAGTGGTAGTATTTATAGGGAAGAATGGGGTTTTTATTTCCTCCCTTCCACCAATGTGGGAGAAAAGTATTTATAGAAAAAAATAAGGATTTATTTCTTGTCATCCACCAATATGGGAGAAAAAGTAGTTAAGGGTGTTTTTGGATTTTTAAAATTGAAGATAAGGTGAGGTAGAAGATAATGTGGGGGGGAATTGTACAATGTAGTACAAATTTTGAATTTCAAAATTTGAAAAGGACAAAATTGGGGGAAAACAGTAAAATGTAGTACAATTTAAAATTATTTTTTGGTGGAAATTAGGTAGAAGTTATGAGAGTTTTTGGGAATTTTGGGTTTATTTAAAATATAACCCGAATTGGGATTTAAAATTTAGTCATATTTATTTAATTTTGATCAAATTACAAATCAATTGACGGATTGCATTGCAATTATGGCCAATTTGATTTCAATTATGGACAAATCTAATAGATTGGCTAAATTAATTTGAAATTCGATACAAATTAATATTTCTTTTAATCCCGAGCTTCTTGATTTAATAAAATTAAATTCATATTTATTCAAATAAATTATTTTGATAATAAATTATATTAAAATCAAGATTTTAATCATTATATTTATTTTTAAAATAATTTTTAATTAAAATCCAATATTTCATAGAATAAATATGTAAGTAATCAAATTACATAATCTCATATAATTGAACACGATAATATATAATGGCTACTTGAAATGATAAAATCACGTACAAAAAAATTTTTGAAAAATTTTTATTCGGATGAAATAAATATTTTGATTTTATTAAAAACCGAAGAAACTCAGGATTAAATTTAGTCGTGGAGGGCAAAAATTAGGTGTCAATAACTGCCCTCTCCCTTTGGGTAGGATGGATGCAAGTAACCCTGGGAAAAGGGAGGTTGAAGTTCCTAATTTTTGTCCAACCACAAATTCAGATCTGGAAGAGGTTGGCTTTCGCACGAGTTTCATTGAGTTATGGCAAGACCTTGGTATCATGTTTCCTACATACCTCAGATTACATGAGAATTCAAGCCACTTGTAGTTCATAAATCTTGATTTAAAGTACGATTTTAAAAAATTCACAAGTTATATCGGTTTTAGAGTTTTTGATCAAACCAAAAAGCTGGAGAATAAAGGGATTTAGGAGGAGGTTGGAATGCAGTTGAGTTTTCAAAATAGATCCCATTCTACATATCCCCAAGACTTGGGAAATCAAACTATTTGTAGTTTGACTCAATCGGTAGAAAAGATAGTCTCTTACTTCAGAAGATCTTTGGCTCAGGATAAGTGACAAGTTGATCGAATTGTGGAAAATAGGCTTATAAACTCTTAACCATGAATGTGGAATCTTTTATATCCATAGGTAAGAACTTACCCAGACATAATTTTCAAACTTTAGGTGTACTATCACTCGAATTTGAATGAAAGAGAAGTTTACCCTCGGTATGAGTTTAGAAAATCCCAAAGGTGAAGCTGAAATCAGAATATCCCAAAATTCCCATATGCCTTCTAATAGGGGTGTGGTTAGATGGTGGTGGTGATCATCCTTTATCTCGCTTCCAAAGAGTTAACGTCCCTTTCTGGAATATATCCTGCTTTGCTACTAAGAAAGAGTTCCACGTTGTGTTGCGTCCTATCTGGAGTCATCCACACCTGTGGTTTTGATTTAAGATTTTCATCTTCTCTTATGCTCTTGACAATGTTTCAAGAAAAAGTGTTAGTGCTAAACATAATTAACGAAAGAGGTATGTAGTTTTTAACCATATCTCAATGTGGGTTGTCACCTGAAAAACAAAGTCATCTCTTTGTGTACCCGTTTGGAAGGAAATAACTTGCAATAACAGAAACAAAAACCCTCTTGGTTATTGCATACTTATCTCATTTGTCAAGTGAACATATTTTCTAAGTGGGGTGGCCTTTCTAGACACCGACGACACTTTATGTAGAACGGTCCCTACAATCGTGTAATCTTATGTTGATGCGGCAACCCTTTTGAGTCACCTATAATGCTTGTGAAATGATAACCTCTCAGATTATTGCCAATAATTCTTTGTATATGATCTCGGCTAATTCTTGCGCATCTTTTGTATCGACACGACTTATAGATTTTTCTTGAATTAACAATCTTTGGATAATCTTTCATTTAGATATGAGGAGACTTACAGATATCCTTTGAATTGCTAGCTTCTAGGTGATACTGCACACTATCCGATCTTGGATAAGAGATGTCTTATAGATATCCCTCCAATCGCTAGTTCTCAGGTGTTCCTGCACATTATCCGACCTTGGATACAATATGACTTATAGATATATCTCAAATTGGTATTCTTTGGATAATCCTGCATATAATCGATCTTGGATATGACGCGGCCTATAGAGAACCCTTGGACTTATCAATTTGACAATCTTGCATATTATCTGATAAGGATTTAGTTGTGACTTACGGATAACCTTCGAACTATCAATTTGTAGGTAACCTTGCACACTATTTAGTTAGGATGTTGTTGCGGCTTACGAATGACCTATAGGATATCAACTCATAGGTAACATTACACCCTCTCCTATTTCAAATAATATGACTTATAGATGATCTTTAAATTGTCAATTTTAAAGAAATCTCATATGTCATTCATTTTCAGATAGCGACTTACAGACGTCCCTTTGAATTATGTGCTTTTGATGCATTCAGAAAGTCAGTGTATGCTATCTTGCGTACTAACAGATATTAGATACTGGTGATATCCTTGACGCCACCATGTTATATCTCGTGCATCATCAGATATTTAATGCAGATGATACCCTTGACGCCAGTGTATAATATCTCGCATGTTATCAGATATTTAATTCAGATGATACCCTCGATGCCAGAGCATGATATATCGCATGTCATCATATATTTAATGCAGATGATACCCTTGACGCCAGAATATGATATCTCGTGCTTCATTAGATATTTAATAAAGATGATACCTTCGACGCAAGTGTATGATATCTCGCGTGTCATCAAATATTTAATGCAGATGATACCCTCGACGCCAGCATATGATATCTCGTACGTCATCTGATATTTAATGCAGATGATACCCTCAACGCTAGCATATGATATATTGTGCGTCATCAGATATTTAATGCTGATGATGCCCTCGACGCTAGCATATGATATCTCGTGCGTCATCAGATATTTAATATTGATGATATCCTCAACGCCAGCGTATGATATCTCGCGTGTCAACAGATATTAGATGCTTATGATATCCTCAACACTAGCGTACGATATCTTGTATGTCAATAGATATTATATGCTGATGATATCCTCGATGCTAATGTATAATATCTCGCGTGTCAACAGATATTGATGATGATGATATCATTAATGCCAGCATATGATATCTCGCATGTCAACAGATATGAAATAATTCTTTCAGAGATTTGCAAATAGTTTCACCTAAGTTCATTTGTATGCGTATTGCTTTCTATATGTACTTGTACTCAAGGTAGACAATTAGTAGACACAATGTCGCTCTCACTGGCGACCAAACTCAAGCTTTATGATAGTTTAATGAAAAATACTAAGCATCATAATTTGAATGGCTGATTCTGCTATTAATCTTCTCTTTTTGGAGAAATGATTTAATAGAAAATCCACCGGATGCAAGAAAATGGGGCAAAACCCTTGTTAGTGGATTACTCAAATACCATTTGCTTCGCTTCAAGGTGAATTTTTAGGATGACTTTCTGCTCTTCCTCCTATTGAGTGATCTTTTGATTATTATATTTATTGTGCCAACTCCCTTGAATGTACCTGCACTCAAGGTAAATATTTAGTAGACACAAAGTCCCTTTTGCTAGCGACTATTTCTTAGAAAAATTCTAAATACAATATTTATAAAGAAGATAAGACGCATTTGTTTGTCCTTCAAAGTCTCAAGAAATGAGATAGACAATTCAAAAGGTCTTCAATAAATAGGTATTAACCCGTCTTTGGGGATACCCGAAAATACCATTCTTGAGCATCATATTCTTTGGTATAGCTCCCAACTTGCTTAGAGATTTTTGAAAAAGACTCTCATTTTTGTGTATTGATCCCTGCATCCACAAAAAAATTGATTAGTTTTGAGTGAAACTACTCTGCGTTGACCTTCTTCGATATTTGATTTGCTCCTCACCATTTTTTAGGTACTCCATCATGTTTGGACTTCCACCTTGACTCCCTGTTCCAATAGATACCTAGGCAATCACTGAGTAAGAGATTTGTATAGATTTATGAAAGTAGCCTTAATTTTGGAAAATAGTTTTAAAAATTTTTTGTAAAAGCTCTAGAAAAATCTTTGCCAGTCACGTCATGTATAGGCCCGACAAACATCTTTCTCTTGGTTCTGTCTATATCTAATTTTTTATGGAAGATTACCAGGGATTAAGTGTCATTGAGGCTTTCTATTAGAAGTTCTGTCATAACTGGAGATTTAGTCTACCTAGACTTTATTGCAGGTGGTGATTCCCAAATCTTGACTTTGATCTCTAATGTTGGGGGATTTGAAATATATTCCAATATATTAGTGGAAATTTTGAGGCCTTCCTCCAAATTTCTGCCCCAGTTTAATGTTGTTTGAGATGATATCAACTCATGAGGAACCAAAGTCTTTGTTGGTCTTTGTTCTCTTTATTGGATGATGATCTTCCTCTTGTGAATTTTCAAAATTCCTTATCGAAAATTCTGCCCCATTTTCTTTTTTTGGGGTTATATGACCGAGTCCTTGGGGCACCTACGTATCCCCTTGATGCAGGAATCAGGTAAAACATAGTTCAAGAGTACACTAAGGATATATAAAAATCTAATGGGTTTAACAAAGATGACATAGGCCTCCTACATATCCCTTTTTTGGGAATTCAGGTCATCATGTAGTTCATATATGAAAGAAAAGGATAAATTGTCCTAAGGGGTTGACCGAAGCAGACATAGGCTGCCTATATATCCCTTTCTTAGGAATTTAGATCAAACGTAGTTCGTATATAAAAGGAACGGGACTCTAGGAAATTTCACATCATATAGCAGATACTATCATAAAGGCGATTACGAATAGGCCAACGAAACTAAAACATCTTTCAGAAACAATATCTCTTTACCGCATCAGAATTTATTGGTTTGGTCCATTCTTGACCATCCATCTCAGGTAGGATTAGGACTCCTCCAGGTTGGTCTTCTTTTGATTTTCAAATTTCTCTATATCTTCCACTAACTGCTCTTCATCAGCTTCTTTTTGTTCATCATCATTCTCTTTGCTTTGTTCGTCTAACCCTTGACATAATATGACATTGGCAGGATTTTAAATTATTACTACCCAAAATAAACCATGTTAGATAAAAGATAATAATATAATCATATTTCAAAATAACTTCTTAAATAAAGGGAGACCTTTTTGGAAAATAAGTAAAAATATGGCTCATGACCCACGCAAATGCGGGCCCATGCCTTTTTGAAAGATGTAAAACACAAAATGAAAATTTAAGATATAAAAGGGTGTATCATGGGACCTCCTATGGATCATCACCGATTTTTAAAACTACTAATAATTGCCCTTTCATCTACCCCAATGGGCGACAAATTATGAGCAGAGTGGAAGTCCAATTTTGCAAAGCCTCTCTTGGTGCAACCTTCCTCACCCCGTCAGACATTGGGAAATCCTCTGGTATATCATTGCATCCCCTGAACAAATTTCTTATCCTATCCCCAAGACCATCATCTTCTTTTTTTGGCTGGTACCATATCCCACGGTTAAATACTTTTCCTAGGACCATAATGGGCTCAATAATTTCTTCCAATTCTTACTCAAGACACTCAAGGCAGCTACAAATTTCTTTATCTTTTCCATTCCTATTTTTTTTGGAATTTGGCGAATCTGACTTATTATTAGTCTTGATAGATACCCATTCACCTGCTATTTCAATAATTCTAACCATGGCTCCCTCATAATTAGGCAATGGATTACTAGTGACATCTGGTGTCGATACCTAAAGAGTGATGATCTTCTAATCAATCAATTCCTGGATCTTGTGTTTCAGATTGATGCAAACTTCAATATTATTCCTGGGTGCTCCTGAATGATAAGCACAGGCCTAATCAGCCTGAAAGAATTAGGAATTGAGATTTGTAGGCTTTGGTGGAATAGGCTGTAAATAACCAACTTTCATTAATCTTTCGAAGAGCTGAGTATGACTTTTAGCTAATAGAGTGAATTTTCTAGGAGGCTTCTTTTTGAGGTTTATGCGTAGGAGGTTATACTGATTTTAATTAGTGGGATGAGGTATGTGATGATAGTTTGGAGGTTCTTGAACGTTTATTTGGTTATTTGGAAAAATAGCTTAAACATGAGATTGATAATTTGGATGCGGAACTTGGTATTGGGTAAAATATTTGAAAGTGGAGCTTGGTATTTGTATTGGATATTCGGAAATCGAGCTTGGTATTGGGACTGGATATTTGGAAGTGGAGCTTAGTTTTGAAGACAAGAGGAAGTTGGATGATGGGTGGGGAGGAAATTGAGAACATTTTATGGAATTCAAGAGTAGTTTGGTGGACTATAGAAGGAATTTTGTGGATTTGAAAATGAATTTTGTAGATTCGGAGGTGGATTTTGTGGATTCGAGTATGGATTTTACGAATTTGGGAGCGGGTTTTGTGGGTTTGAAAATGGGTTTTGGGGATTCGAGAATGAATCTTGTGGATTTGGAAACGGATTTTGTGGGGTTAGGGATGGATTTTGCAGATGGTAAGCATCTGGGTTATTTTCTCAATTGGTGTTTTGGACAAGTTAAGGAGCGAAAGCAGACGATATGTTATTTGGATAGTCCCTGAGAACAGGCATACTGAGATGAGGGATCTGGAGTGGAGTCCCGTGTCCTCCTGGAGCGGGGGCTTTGATAGTGATGGACAAGTTAGCCAAATCTCAAATACTATTCATCATCTCCGGAAGCATTTCCAACTTTCTCATGAGTTCAGCAATCATCTCACTTTGTTCGACCATTACATTGTCCCTGATGGTCAACATATTTTCTACATCACTTCCAGTCATTTTTGAATGATGGTCAGAGGATGGGATTTTATAAACTTTGATTGGGTGAAGTAAGGATGTTCTGCCAGTTTGTTTCAACATGGAGTAGTTTTTGATTATCTGTAAAGTAAAATAACTCAAAAGTAGATTTGTTAGTTTTCGTATGTGTAATAAGTAATGCAAGATACTTAACAAGAACTAACCACGTAGGGTTATTTGTGTGATATCCAAATTGATCAATAGGATCATAGTGGATAAATTTGCATTTGATTCAAACAAATGCACATAAACACAGAAGACAGTTATATCGCATAAAATCATTATAATAACACGTATCCTAACTGGGGTGACCCATTTGAGCCAAGGGTTTAGGCCTAACAAATTTTGAAGAAAATATAAGTCTTTTTAAAGCTAGTCCATTATCCCCTAAAACCTTTAATGATATAAATGCCTACAAAAGTTACACAAAAGGGATACAATCTTTAGGGAAAGGGAAAAAATAACACGAGAAAAAAAATAATGTCCCGCGCAGGGGATAGGAAATACTAGCTCAAGAATGCTTTTCTATCGGCCTTCTCCCTCTTAGTTTTGTCCACTTCTTGGCATTGACGGCATCTGTTGATGATCAAGAAATTTTGTATAACTGTTCTTTAGGTGCAACCATCTAAATCGATCAACTCCTTACTTGACTTGCTTCAATTCTTCCCTCAATTGGTGTATGATTGAGGCGTCTTTATACGAAAGTAAGCAAACCACGCTTTCTCTCAACCCTCGAAGGATAATGGATTGTTTTAAAAAAACATATATTTCTTCAACACATAAATATGATTCATCTGTAATTGACTCGGGGTCAATTGACGCATGATAGGTTTTCTAATAGGCCCAATACCCCCTTCGGGTCTTGGGACATCCTAGGCTTATGCCTAAAAGGGATTTGGTTTAGCTCTGCCCTGGGTGTCTAGAGTGGGTTTGAACCGGTTTTCCAAGAGGACAACTTGAGTTTGGAAACACGAACAACCTCTGACCGCCTAATGTGCCGGTAAACTGTCATGTTTACAAAATTTTATTTAAAATTGAACAACAGGGGCCGGGACATCCACGAAACCCCAAAACAGTATAATAATCAATGTAGGAACATTTCATGAAATGCAATAATTAAATTCCACAGAAATCAAAACACATAAACACATAAGCATTTTGAACAGTTAGTCGAAAGATGAAATCAAATAAGTGGTTAGAACCTAGTTAAATATCCCCAGCAGAGTCGTCATTTCTGTTTTGCAAAAATTTTGACTTAAGAGAGTCACCACTTAGTTTTGAAAAGGAATTAAGAAACCTATATAAGATACCTTAAACGATCCAAAATAATAAAATTATTTTAAAACACAATGAAGAAGTTTGAAATGATTTAAATTTTACTCAGACTCTTTAAATTTTAAATAATTTTACTATTTTGGACTGTTTGAAAACATCTTTTAAGTAACTTTGAATAAAGAAGAAGTTGGCGACTTAGCAATGGATTTAACCAAGTCTAAGCAAATGAAAAGCAAAATTAGCACATAAAGGGTAAAGGTAGAAATTAAAAGATTTAAATCGTTAGGCCTAAACCAATAAACTTGTCCTAAATTAATTTGGGCTTTCGGCCCATCATCACCTGTCCTAATCTATATTTTTGAGCCATTTTTGACCCACAATCTACTTCACTTGTATTAGAATACAATCTTGGCTTCGAGGCCCCAAATAAATGAATAAATAAATGACTAAGTCAAAAGAAGATAATAATAAAAATCGAGACTTTTGAAGTCTCTTAGCGACTTCATCAATGGGTTTTGATCCATTTTCCTTCTTCATCTATCTTTTAGCACCCGAACGTCATGTAGTCGACCTTGGGTTTATACTTCGAACTTGACTCGAAGAGGTGGACCACATTGGCCCATTACGAAATGCAAGAGGAAAGGAGTCTATTTGGACTCAAGATATTTTTTTCTTTCAAATTAAAGATAAAGAAATTAATATACGTTCAAGGCATAAAAGTGACATATTTCAAAGCAAAAGAAAATATCAACAACCAATTTTTGAATGACAATGACAAGCACACTTGCACAAGAATGAGAGTCAATAAATAAAATGCAAGGCAAAGACACCTACTTACATGCCTCATGATTTATGTTCATATAAGAATGAATAAAGGTAAAAGGAAGAAGGTCATATTCAATGAATTAATGCGAGAAACAGACAACGAAACCTTGCAAAAGCAAAGGGATGAGGAAACAAGGAAAATACTCATGACTTCTAAAACTGAACAAACATAGACACTAATCCATATAGAAAAAGAAAATAAAGGTTAACTTTTCAGGAAAGAGAATTTTAAATTTCAATTAAGGTAACATTAACAAAAATTCATACATCTAAATTACAATCAAAATTTTATGGAAAAACGTGTAACAATCTATGATTTATATTTCTAAGACATCGTTGATTCTCTTTTGATATTATGAATAAAAGAGAGACATGAATCAAGTCTTTACACACACAAGGAGAACATATAACAATCCGGAGTAAGAAAATAAGAATAAAAGTTTAGCATCTCCAAAATATTCAAATCTTAAGAGGGGTTATAAATGCTAAATGGTTCTTTTTTCATCAATGAGTGAGTCAAAAAACTTTCAACATTAACAAAGTTGGTCTTATTAGGAGAAACAAGTATACGTATCCGCGCGATGCGCGGATAACTTCAAAGAAAGAAATCCACCAACACTTTTATCATGTACAATAATTATCAAAATAACTGTTTTATTTCATATTGCATTATTAATTGTGGCTGATTTATACCCCATACAATTTATTGAAATCTTAGAATTTGAACCTCCTAAAATTAATCTACATTCAAATGCCATAGGTATTATGTTTTGTCTCGAACACAATAAATACAAAACTAACTTGTAGATATCGCTTCCCAAATCATATCTCAACTTTTTTTTAATCAAGCAAAAATGATTAATTGGTGAAAGACATAAATTTTCAAAAAATTATCTTTCTTATATAATTTGATCTAAAACTATTGCATGTCGAATAAAGAAAACTCATTTATTGACGATTGAAGTTTAATCAAAACAAAAGTCATAGTAGCAATGACTATTATACTAAAAACAACTAATAGAAAAGTAACATCCAATAACTAATAAGGAAATTAAAATGAAACAAAAAAAATTGTAAACAAATATGCAAATTATATAAACTATATAGATGTAAAATGTAACTTAAGTATTAATACAAGTAAACACGGCTTACTATTTCATATAGAATAACATTATCGAATCTCCAAAAATTAAGAAAACCAAACATAGAAGAACAAATAGATGCAAACAAAATGTACCATAAATAAATTAAAAATATGGAAATGGCTGTATTTTAAAGATTTAAAAATGTTCCGACATAATAGTTGTGCTTTATGATTTGAATTATAGATTTAGTCTTATCAATCAAAATTATTTAGCCTATGCTTTCTTCAAGGATCATTCGATCAAGAAGATATTCAGGACCCTCCTAAAAAATAAGATTTTACTTTCTGTTCAGGACCCTTCTGAAAAATGACATTTTACTATTTTTTTAGGACCCTCCTGAAAAATGAGATTTTACCTTCTGTTCAGGACTCACCTAAAAAATTGGATTTCACTTTATGTTCAGGACCCTCCTGAAAAATAGAATTACACATTCTGTTCAGGACCCTCCAGAAAAATAGGATTTTACTTTATGTCCAGGACCTTCCAGAAAAATGAGATTTTACTTTATGTTCAGGACCTTGCAGAAAAATTAGATTTTACTTTCTGTTAAAGACACTCCTGAAAAATAGGAATTTAATTTCTATCCAAGACCCTCCTGAAAAATGGGATTTGACTTTATGTTCAGGTTCCTCCTAAAAAATGTGATTTTACCTTCTGTTTAAGACCCTCCTGAAAAATGGGATATCAATTTATGGTTAGGACCCTCCTGAAAAATGAGATTTTACTATCTGTTCAGGACCATCCTGAAAACTGAGATTTTACTTTTGTTCATGGACCTCCTATAAATGGAATTTAACTTTTGTTTAGGATCATCCTGAAAATGAGATTTTACATTCTATTCAGGACCCTCCTAAAAAATGGGATTTTACCTTCTGTTCAGGACCCTCCTGAAAAATGGGATTTCACTTTATGTACAGGACCCTCCTGACAAATGGGTTTTCACTTTTTGTTCAGGATCATCCTGAAAAAGAGGATTTTACTGTTATTCAAGACCCTCCTGAAAAATGGGACATTACCTTTTGTTCAGGACCCTCTTAAAAAATGGGATTTTACTTTCTGTTCAGAACCCTCCTAAAAATGGTATTTTAATTTTGTTTAGGACCCTCCTGAAAAATGGGATTTTACTTTATATCCAGGACACTCCTGAAAAATGAGATTTTACTTTATGTTCTCTGCCCTCCTGAAAAATAGGATTTTACTTTTTGTTCAAGACGCTGCTAAAAAATTGGATTTTACTTTTTGTTCTGCACCCTCCAGAAAAATGGGAATTTACGTTCTGTCCAGGACCCTCCTGAAAAATGGCATTTTACATTATGTTCAGGACCATCCTGAAAAATTGGGTTTTACTTTCTGTTCAGGACTCTCCAGAAAAATAGGACTTTACTTTTGTTCAAGATCATCCTGAAAAATGGGATTCTACCTTCTGTTTAGGACCCTTCAGAAAAATTGAATTTTACTTTATGTTTAGGACCTTTCAGAAAAATTGGATTTTACCTTCTATTCAGGACCCTCTTGAAAAATGAGACTTTACCATCTGTTCAGGCCCCTCCTGAAAAATGGGATTTTACTTTCTGTTCATAACTCTCCTGAAAAATGGTATTTTACTTTTGTTAAGGACCCTCCTGAAAAATGGTATTTTACTTCATGTCCAGGACCCTCCTGAAAAATGAGATCTTACTTGATGTCCAGGACCCTCCTGAAAAATGGGATTTTACTTTATGTTCAGGACGCTGCAGAAAAATTAGATTTTACTTTCTGTCCAGGAACCACCTGCAAAATGGGAATTTACGTTCTGTCCAGGACCCTCCTGAAAAATGGGATTTAACTTTACGTTCAAGACCCTCCAAGTTGGCGAAGATCAAGATGAAGCTGGAGTTGTTGATGCATTTTTTATTTTCAAGGTCGATGTCTTCATAGTGGCATTTTAATTATTTCTTGGTGCATTAGTTTAAAGTTTTGAATTATTTCATCAAATTGAATCTAGTTGTTGTATATATTATTAATTTTGATATTGCTTTGCTCAAAATTTTTAGTTCAGCTCAAAGGTTGATTTGATATAAAATGTTTCTTTTTTCCAAGTTCGATATGTTTTCTTCAACTTACAAAATCAGATATGTTAATTGTTCCTCTCTTCTTTCGAGCAAGGAGAATGTTAGGATTCAAACAAAAAAAACAAACCACAAGTAAAAGAAAACAAGAACAACACACAGATTTACATGAAAATCCTTACGGGAAAAACCACGGGCAGAGGCAGAGGATTTTTCACTATAATAAAAAGAGAGGAGTACAATGTAGAGAATGAGTATTTTCTGAATACACAAAACAACCCACAAAATGCACTTATATAATATGTGCTTACAAATAAGTCCTAGGTTCAATATACATAAAGGTCCATCTCAGGCCTGTCGGCCTGATCCCTACGCTACCAACACTTACCCCATTAAAAATCACCAATATGGGTCGTACCGTGAAACTTTCTATGCTGGATCAACAAAATTTGGGTCACAACTCTAACAATCTACACCTTGACACGAATTCTAATTAAGAACTCAAATCCATTTCAAGACAAACTCTCCATCTCTTCCACAAAAGCCCCTAAGGGCACATCTTAACAGCTAACGCTAACCAAGTCCAAGCAATGCTCAAACTTGGCACTTGGTAATATCTTGGTCATCATATCAGTAGGATTATCATGAGTACTAATCTTGCTCACCACAATATCACTACGAGTAATAATTTCACGCATAAAATGATACCGAACATCGATGTGTGTTGTCCTCTCGTGAAACATCTAATTTTTCATAAGAAAGATAGCACTCTGACTGTCGCAAAAGACAATAGTAATCTGCAGTCTTTGATGAGTTCACCAAACAGACCCTTCAACCAAATAGCTTCCTTAAAAGCCTCTGAAATAGCCATATACTCTACCTCAGTAGTAGATAAAGCAACCGTAGTCTATAAGGTAGCTTTCTAACTGATAGCACAACCACCAATGGTGAAAACATAGCTTTGATCTCCTTTTATCATGATCTCCTGCAAAATCAGAATCAATATACCTGATTACTCCATCTTTATTTTGTCCAAGCTACAAACAAACATCTGTAGATCCATGCAAGTATCTAAAAATCCACTAAACTACTTTCCAATGTTCTTTGCTAAAATTTGTCATGTATCTGCTAACTGCACTGACAATATAAGATAAATTAGGCTGGGAAAACACCATCGCATACATAAGAGACCCGACTGCACTAGAGTATGGAACTCGAGACATATAGTCACGCTTATCATCTGTCTTTGGAGATAAAGTGGTTGAGAGTTTGAAGTGAGCTGCCAATGGAGTACTTACAGGTTTGGCATTTTACATATTGAACGCGTAAAGCACTTTCTTGAAATACCTTTTGTGACTCAAGTATAACTTACACTTCTCTCTATCCCTCATAATTTCCATGACAAGAATCTTCTTTGCTTCTTCTAGATCCTTCATCTCAAACTCCTTATTGAGATAGGATTTGACTTTTATTCTCTCTCTCATATCCTTTGCTGTAATCAACATATCATCAACATACAAGAGAAAATACACGAACGAACCATCACTTACCTCTCTAAAGTTGACACAACTATTATAACTACTTCTCCAAAATATATAAGAGGTCATAAAAGAGTCAAACCTCTTATACCACTACCTAGGAGACCGTTTTAAGACATAAAGAAACTTTTTTAGCAAACATACATAGTCCTCCTTTCCTGAGACTACAAAACCCTCTGGTTTCTCCGTATAGATATTCTCTTTAAGTTCTCCATATAAGAATGAAGTTTTGACATCCAACTGCTCAAGATCAAGATTATCCATAAACACAATACCAAGCAATGCTTGAATCGAACTATGCTTTATAACTGGAGAAAACACATCTGTGAAGTCAACACATGGAATCTGACTATAACCTTTAGCAACTAATCTTGCTTTGTACCTAGTATCTTCAAATCCCGATGTTCGTTTTTTTTTTGAATACCCACTTGCAACGGAAAACTTTCTTATCTTTAGGCAATCTCACCAAATCTCATGTCTGATTCTAATGAAGTGATTCTATCTCCTCCTGCATAGTAATCATCCATTGGTATCTCATGTGCCATTCTAATGAAGTGATTCTATCTCCTCCTACATATCAATCATCCATCGGTTGGAATCATCATAACTAACAGCCTCTGAGTAAAAAGAAGGTTCTTTACCGAAATTAATACCTTCTGCTACATTCATTACATAAGTAACCAAATCAGCTTTAGCATCCTTCTGAGGAGGTCTAATATCTCTTCTTGGCTTGTTTTTGGCAATAGAATATTATGGCATCACTGGTGATGAAGAAGACATAGAAACACTCTGTATCTCTAGGCTAGACTGACAAGTAGGCACTGATGTAGACTCTGCTCCAATTTGCAATTCAATGTGGGTGAATGAGTTTTGCTAGTTCATGTCACTAAGCTTATCTGGGGTGAAATAATAGATTCGAAGGGAATATAAAGCATGGTAGTTTCATCAAACACAACATCCCTGCTAATTATAACCTTTTTGCTTTCTAGACACCAAAGCTTATACCCTTTAACACCAGGTTTATAACCCATAAATAAGCACTTGACAAATCTAGGCTCCAACTTTTCATTATCAACATAAGCATAGCAGGACATCCAAATATCCTTAAATCAAAATAACTAGCAGGAGTACATGACCATACCTCTTGTGAATTCTTTTTATCAATCATAACTGAGGGAGAGCGGTTAATAAAAAGATAAGTTGTGGAAGCAGCTTCGGCCCAAAAAGACTTTGGTAAACCAGTATTAGAGAGCATACAATTCACCTTCTCCATTATATTCCTATTCATTCGTTCAGCCATACCATTCTGCTGCGGAGTATGACGAATTGTCAAGTTCCTCACAATTCCTTCTGACTTGTATAGACCATTAAATTTATTAGAACAGAACTCTAAAGAATTATCAGTCTGAAGGCGTTTTACCTGCTTCGCTATTTGCTTTTCAATCATAATCTTCCACTCCTTTAAAGTAGGCAACACATCATTTTTTGCTTAAGGAAAAACACCCAAACTTTTCTGGAATAGTCAACAAATAATTCGCACCTTCTCTAGAAGGTACTCTAAAAGGACCCCAGAAATAAGAATGAATGCTATCAAGTGTGCCTTTAGTTGAGTGGATGCCTTTAGTGAATTTGACTCTCTTCTGCTTCCCAAAAATGTAGTGCTCACAAAACTCTACCTATCAAAAGTCCTCTCCTACTTAGTTCAACCATCCCATTTTCACTAATATTCCCCAGGCGCATATGCCAAAGTTTAGCAATGTGACTTTCTAATAGATAGGAGGTAGAAACAGCCGCATCACCTATAACCATAGAGCCCTGCAAGACATTCAAATTTGCAGACTTTTTTTGTCCCTTCATCACAATAAGAACACCTTTAGTAACCTTCAGAACTCTACCTTAACCAATATCTATTTGAATGAAGAGTAATCAAGGAAATAAGATTTCTATTCAGGTCTGGAACATACCGCACATCACCAAGTGTCCTCACAACCCCATCAAACATCTTAATTCTGATTGTTCCAATACAAGTTATCTTGCAAGGTATGTTATTTCCCATCAACATATCACCTTTAGAGACTACTTCATATGTTGTAAACCAATCCCGATTGCGACATATATGAAACGTACAAGCTAAATCAATAATCTAATCCTCACAGGGTTTAGAGTTACCATCAGAAACAACCAAGAGTTCTCCATCAGTACCGCTATCTTCAACAAAACTAGCTTCACCAGACTTCTATGGTTGGTTTCCCTTCAATTTTGAAGCTTTTGTTTTCTCTCTATTCTATAACTTCCAACACTCGGATTTAATGTGGCCCCTTTTTTACAGTAATTATAGGTTTTGTTTCTGTTTCTGGATTTCTATCTGTTTCTATCATCACCCCCAGAGTTTCTCTCATGATTCCTTCCTTGAACAATGAGATCATATCCTTGAGTCTCTAACCCATTCACAAGATGATTCATCATTTCCTTAGAGAACAACGCATCATAGACTTCATCTATGGTCAGGGCATCATGACTATATAAAATTGCATCCCTAAAGGTCGTGTATGATTCAAGCAGTGAACATAACAAAATAAACCTTAGATCTTCCTCATCGTACTTAACCTCCAGAGTCTCTAAATCAGAGACAATTTCTATAAACACAGATAGGTGATTGTAATGCCTCGGAAATAGGACTCAAGGCATCACACGGTGCTTAAGCCTACAAGTAACCTCAAGCTAACCCTTTGAGCCGTATTCACATCATTCATCACTTATCAACTAGATTACAACAAACAAACCCCAAAATATTATCCATGATATCATAAATCAAGATGAAACTAGTGCGGAAAGTAAAAAAATACTATGTCTCATGACAACTCCAAACATCTAGTCTAGTCTAACAAGCCTCTAAAAGTCAACAACATCAGAGAGCCATTGGGACATACCCCAACTGACTCATACTCAGTATCAAAAGCACTTCGTTCAACGAAATAGAAATCTGGATGTCACGTCCTCGGATCATGAGGACTCACCACAATAGAGGATGTAGAATAGCGTGCCCAGAAAATCACTGTCGATCCTGGGACTGACACCTGCACCTACATTTTGAGAAAATGTAGCCCACATCAGAAAATGTGGGTCAGCACCATAGAAATAGACCGAGAATATGGAGGTGCATGAAAATCTATAAATCAATATCATAAGCATTTATAGAAGCCATGCATGATGTAATAAAAAAGTCACATCGCTCGAATAAGATTACTGTAATCATCAAAGAGTGTAATAAGACATGTGAGTCATCATATAAATTCTCAATCACTTTCCAATTCATTAGATGATCAAACCTCGTAATGAAATCCCTCTTGGATAATATAAAATCATTAAAACTTTTCAAAAATGATAACTTTCACAACTCAACTTTCAAATCATTTTACTTTTTGTCTCAAACATAAGAATACACACATACACTGGGATCCTTTTACAACTGACATAAACCATGTGAGCTAATAGAGTCCAACGTCCAACCCATCTTGGGGAGAGCTGTCCTATCCTTGCCATCGAAGTAGGACCTTAACCTTTGGTTCACTAGTGATAACTATATCAAGCAGCCTTAGGCTCACATCCTATAGGGGCATGTAGTTCTAGGGAAGTACCAATCACAGTTATACCTCCCACTCGGTGCTAAAGACTACTCCCAGACTTAGATCATACCATTTTAAAATAAAACCCACAACAACACAATTCAGCAATTTATATCAAGAGCCGTCATGCTACCCCTTTTTCATAATAAAATCAACATGTGGATCTCTTTTCTCATTCGAGTTCAAAATAACTCTTTCAAGACCAAAAGGTCAAATCATTCAAATATCAAGGTGTGTATAACACATTACTTCACCAAAGATCATAATCTCAAAGAGTGTTTAAATCCCATATATCAACACTTAAGCAAAATACTTCAACATTCATACTTTATGTAGCAACCATATATAATTCATACAAAATCTGAAATTTTAAATTTAAACATGATATTATCTTCAAAGTTCATGGAATTCAACTTCAAGGCAACAAAATATCATAGTTTCTTGAACAAAATATAATATATAATTTCCATTTCAAATTCATAGTAAAGCATATAAATTCATGTATATTTATAAACGTAAACATCAATTTGGGCACAAGAACGAAAGAAGGCTCTTGTTGAAAACCCCACATACCTTTATCGTAATGGATTCGTTGAAAGATTGGACCCTCAACGTTGATTGTGCAACCCTAGTTGTTTTTCTCCTTTAGTGCTCTTGGATGAAGAACTTAGACTAATAATAGGGTTATGATGTGTTTAGGAGCAGTTAAATTCATAGGGTTATGTTTAGGGACATGTAAGGAATATTAAAAGGTTTATTTATCCTTGAAATAACGCAAAACGGAGTGTTTAAGTCACTTGAAACTAATACATAGGAGCCGCATATGCTATCGCCTATGTTTACATAGGTGCCACATATGCTATCGCCTATGTTTACATAGGCGCCGCATATGCTATCGCATATGCTTTCAAGTGGCCATATGAGATTGGTTACATGACACACTCTACTTCGCAAAGCCATAACTCCTAGCTCGGGTGTCGGATTTTGATGAAATTGGTATCTTTGGAAAGATAATTCAATTCTCTATAATTTTGTGGGTAGAAATATGCAAAAATACCATACATTTATTAAGTTATGCTCATTCAAAGATGACACTTGCGAATTCAAACACTAAAACTTGATGGATTTCAAAACTCTTAGCTTGTACTACCTTAAGTGACTCATATAACCACACTTAACACATCATAAGATCTTTTATAACTAGGGCACTCTTGGTGATTTAGGTGCCCAAATATGGTTTACAAAAATTGGGTTTTTCACATATACGAACAACGGTTCATTTTCCAACTTAGGAAAGTATAGGGCATTACAATATCTCCCCCTTGGCAACATTCGTCTTCAAATGACGCTGGGTATATTAAGCGTAAAGAGAAAATAAAGGGTACACAGCTGACACAACTTGCTAATCTAGCCTCTACTTCATTCCAACTACAAGTACATGACTCATGAAATCACAGCTGAATAGCATACAATAACTGTTGAACTACTGCTATTCGACATAGAAAAGGAATAATTTTGAGTAGAATGGTACCTTCGGCTTGATCGGAGCTTATGGAAAATAGGTGCGGGTACTTGGATCTCATATCCACCTCAGCTTCCCAAGTTGCACCCTCGACGGATTGGTTTCGCCACAACACCTTGACTAAGGGAACTTCTTTGTTCCTTAGTCTTCGGGCTTGGTGATCTAAAATCTCAACAGGAACTTCCTTATAAGAAAGACTATCTTGTACATCAGGGTTTTCTGAAGGATCTATAGCAACATAATCACCAACGTGCTACCTAATCATGGAGACATGGAAGAACAAGTGAACGGAAGATAGCTCTGAAGGAAACTCAACCTCATATGCTACCTTACCAACACGGCTAAGAACTCTGTAGGGGCCAACATAACGGGGACTAAGTTTCCCCTTCTTCCCGAATCTCTTCACTCCCTTTATGGGTGAAATCTTCAAATACACCAAGTCACCAACTTCAAATTCAAGGTCTCTTCTCCTCACATCAGCATACGACTTCTGACGACTTTGTGAGATTTTCAATCTTCGACTTTGTGCGATTTTCAATCTTTCTCTAATCACTTTGACTTTAACCATAACTTCAACGACCAAATCAGGACCACTCACGGTTGCTTCACCCACTTCAAACCAACCTATAGGTCACCTACATTTCCTCCTATACAAAGCCTCAAATGGAGCCATGCCAATGCTAGAGTGAAAACTATTATTGTAAGCAAACTCTATCAATGGTAAGTGCTCATCCCAACTCCCCTTAAAGTCAAGAGCACACGCTCTCAACATATTCTCTAAGGTCTAGATGGTCCTCTCAGCTTGACCGTCTATCTGCGGATGGAAAGTAGAACTCAAATGCACTTGGGTACCAAGACCCATCTGAAAAGCTCTCCAAAACTGTGAAGTGAACTAAGTACCCCTATTTGAAATAATGGACAAGGGAACTCCATGCAATCTGAATAATTCTCGGATGTGCAATCTAGTGTAATCCTCAATAGTATAAGAAGTATGCACAGGAAAGAAGTGCACAGACTTAGTCAATCTATCCACAACAACCCAAATAGAATTATGATGGCATCGGGAGGAGGTAAAACAGTCACAAAATCTATGTTTATCTCTTCCCACTTCAAAGTGGGAATGCCGAACTGTATCATACCACCAGTCTTTGGTGTTCTACCTTAACCTGTTTGCACATCGCACACTTAGCCATGAATGCTGCTATATCCTTCTTCATGCCACTCCACCAATAGATTTCCCGCAAGTCTCGGTACATCTTGGTGGCACCAGGATGAATAGAATATCATGCAGCGTGCGCTTCATTCATAATTCTCTGTCTCAGATCCTCAACATTCGGAACACATAATCTATCCTCCAATCTTAACAGACCATCTCCCCCTTCGAAGAAAACCTCCACCTTTTGGTCCTTGACTGATTTCTTTAGTTTGACTAAGCTAGCATCTAAGTCTTGCTTCTCCTTCACTTCCGAAACCAAGAAGGATTTGGAACTACTCTGAACCCCTATACTACCTTCAGTAGAGTCAAATAACCTAACCCCCAGTCTAGCCAGACGATACACGTCACGATCCAACTCTTTCTTACCTTCACTAATATGCGAAACACTAACCATAGACACCCTGCTAAGGGTATCTTCCACTATGTTGGCCTTGCTCGGATGATACAATACGCTCATATCATAGTCTTTTAACAATTCTAACCATCTTCTCTACCTAAGGTTCAACTCTCTCTGGGTAAATACATATTGCAAACTCTTATGATAAGTGAAAACATCAACGTGAACACCATACAAGTAGTGTCTCCAGATCTTTAAAGCAAACACAATGGCAGCTAACTCAAGATCATGGGTGGGGTAATTCTTCTCATGAGGTTTCAACTATCTAGAAGCATAAGCTATTACCTTACCCTTCTGCATCAATACATAACCCAAACCAACTCTAGAAGTATCACAATATACCACAAAACCATCAACACCATCAGACAGAGTAAAAACAGGGGTTGTAGTGAGTCAAGTCTTCAACTCCTGAAAACTCTTCTCACAAGAATCAGACCACAAGAATTTCACTTTCTTTTGGATCAACCTTCAACAAAACGATGGTAATAGCCAGCTAGACCCAAGAAACTTCGAATATTAGTAGGAGATATAGGTCTAGGCCAGTTTCTAACAGCTTTGGTCTTTCGGGGATCCACTCTAATACCCTCAAAAGAAATAATATAACCCAGAAAAAAGCAACTGATCTTAACCAGAACTCACACTTGTTGAATTTGGAAAACAATTGATGATTTCTAAGGGTTTTCAAGACAATCTGGAGGTGATCTGCATGCTCATTCTCACTATGAAGTACACCAGAATATCATCTATGAATACGATAACAAACATATTAAGGTATGGTCTGAACACTCGAATCATGAGGTCCATGAAAGCTGCCGGGGCATTAGTTAACTCGAAGGACATAACAAGAAACTCAAAATGACCATAGCGAGTTCAGAAGGCTGTTTTAGGAATGTCACACTCCCTAACTTTGAGCTGATGATAGCCGAAATGAAGGTCTATCTTTGAGAAGTAACTTGCACCTTGGGTCCTGATGCATCACACGGTGCTTAAGGCTACAAGTAACCTCAAGCTAACCCTTTGAGTCGTATTCACATCATTCATCACTTATCAACCAAATTACAACAAACAAACCCTAAAATATTCTCCATGATATCATAAATCAAGATGAAAATAGTGCGGAAAGTAACAAAATACTATGTCTCATGACAACTCCAAACATCTAGTCTAGTCTAACAAACCTCTAAAAGTCAACAACATCAGAGAGCCATTGGGACATACCCCAACTGACTCATACTCAGTATCAAAAGTACTTCGTTCAACAAAATAGAAATCTGGATGTAGCGCCCTCGGATCATGAGGACTCACCACAATAGAGGATGTAGAACAGCGTGCCCAAAAAATCACTGTCAAGCCTGGGACTGAGCACCTGAACCTATATTCTAAGAAAATATAGCCCACATTCGGAGATGTGGGTCAGTACCATAGAAATAAACTGAACATATGGGGGTGCATAAAAATCTAAAATCAATATCATAAGCATTTATAGAAGCCATGCATGATGTAATGAAAGACTCACATCGCTCGAATAAGATCACTGTAATCATCAGAGAGTGTAATAAAACATGTGAGTCATCATATAAATTCTCAATCACTTTCCAATTCATTAGATGATCAAACCTCGTAATGAAATCCCTCTTGGATAATATAAAATCATTAAAACTTTTCAAAAATGATAACTTTCACAACTCAACTTTCAAATCATTTCACTTTTCATCTCAGACATAAGAATACACACACACACTGGGAGCCTCTTACAACCGACATAAACCATGTGAGCTACATAGAGTTCAATGTCCAACCCATGTTGGGGAGACTGTCCTATCCTTGCTATCGGAGTAGGACCTTCACCTTTGGTTCACTAGTGATCACTATATCAAGCAACCTTAGGCTCACATCCTACGAGGGCACATAGTTCTAGGGAAGTACCAATCACAGCTATACCTCTCACTCGGTGCTAAAGACTACTCCAGACTTAGCTCAGACCATTTCAAAAAAAACCCATAACAACATAATTCAGCAATTCATATCGGGAGTCGTCATGCTACCCCTTTTTCATAATAAAATCAACATGTGGATCTCTTTTCTCATTCGAGTTCAAAATAACTCTTTCAAGACTAAAAGGTCAAATCATTCAAATATCAAGGTGTGTATAACACATTACTTCATCAAAGATCATAATCTCAAAGAGGGTTTAAATCCCATATATATACACTTGAGCAAAATACTTCAAGATTCATATTTTATGTAGCAACCATATATAATTCATACAAAATCTGAAATTTTAACTTTAAACATGATATTATCTTCAAAGTTCATGGAATTCAACTTCAAGGCATCAAACTATCATAATTTCTTCAACTAAATATAATATATAAGTTTCCATCTCAAATTCATAGTAAAGCATATAAATTCATGTATATTTGTAAACGTAAACATCAATTTGGGCACAAGAACGAAAGAAGGCTCTTGTTGAAAACCCCACATACCTTTATCGTAATGGATTCATTGAAAGATTGGACCCTCAACGTTGTTTGTGCAGCCCTAGTTGTTTTTCTCCTTTAGTGCTCTTGGATGAAGAACTTAGACTAATAATAGGGTTATGATGTGTTTAGGAGCAGTTAAATTCATAGGTTATGTTTAGGGACATGTAAGGAATATTAAAAGGTTTATTTATCCTTGAAATAACGCAAAACGGAGTGTTTAAGTCACTTGAAACTAATACATAGGAGCCGCATATGCTATCGCCTATGTTTACATAGGTGCCGCATATGCTATCGCCTATGTTTACATAGGCGCCGCATATGCTTTCAAGTGGCCATATGCGATTGGTTACGTGACACACTCTACTTCGCAAAGCCATAACTCCTAGCTCGGGTGTCTGATTTTGATGAAATTGGTATCTTTGGAAAGATAATTCAATTCTCTATAATTTTGTGGGTAGAAATATGCAAAAATACCATACATTTATTAAGTTATGCTCATTCAAAGATGGCCCTTGTGAATTGAAACACTAAAACTTGATGGATTTCAAAACTCTTAGCTTGTACTACCTTAAGTGACTCATATAACCACACTTAACACATCATAAGCTCTCTTATAACTAGGGAAATCTTGGTGATTTAGGTGCCCAAATATGGTTTACAAAAATTGGGTTTTTCATATATACGAACAATAGTTCATTTTCTAGCTTAAGAAAGTACGGGGCATTACAGTGATCCTTCAAGGACGCACCCTCGGAGATGCGATGGGAATAAAGTCGTTGCTTGAGATGAAACTTACTAGTTAGGATCTTCATCATGCACAGCGATACCAATTTTAACTATAATGCAACGGTTGTGGTCTCATTCAAAATATCCTGTAAAATCTAATTGGATAAATGAAGGTGGATTTGAGATAGAGCCTTCTGATCCTTACGTCGTTTGTCCTCATCCGTCCATGATGAATGCACCTTCTCAAACCCTAATAAAGCATCATCCAAATCCATCTGCGTGAGCACAGCCTGTATCTTAAATATCATACTTCATGGTTGCTATCCACGTGAAAATAATTAAACATTCTATGATACCAGTTTGTTAGGATTCAAATAGATTTACGTGAAAACCCTTACGGGAAAAATCATAGGCAGAGGACATTTCACTATAATGAAAGAAGAGGTGTACAATATGGAGAATGAGAATTTTCCGAATACACAAAATAACCTACTAAATAAACTTATATAAAATGTACATACAAATAAGTCCTAGGCCTAAAAAATATAAAGGTCCATATCGGGTCTGTCGGCCCGTTCCCTATGCTACCACCATCGACCCCATTGAAAATCACCAATATGGGTTACACCGCAAAACTTTCTAGGCCGGATCAAAAAAATTCAACTCATAGTTCTAACAGAGAAAAATAACAATGGAATGGGATAATATAAACATAGAACAAAATATGTAGATACAAGAAATCAATTGCGTGAAACTTGAAACCTTAGCAATGAAGAGCAACACCACTCCTCTAAGTTAATAGAAAGTTAGAAAAATCAAGTGAACATCATCATTTGTCCAAATGAGGGAATCTACTTTCTGTCCACGACACTCCTGAAAAATGAGATTTTACTTTCTGTCAAGGATCCTCCTGAAAAATAGGACTTTACTTTATATTCAGGACCCTCTTAAAAAATGAGATTTTACTTTCTGTCGAGGACCCTCCTGAAAAATGGCACTTTACTTTTTGTTCATGACCCTCCTGAAAAATGCAATTTTACTTTCTATCCAGGACCCTCCTGAAAAATGGGATTTTATTTTTTGTCCAGGACCCTCCTGAAAAATGAGATTTTACTTT
>NC_061117.1:210723589-210745289 GCF_002878395.1 Capsicum annuum
TCCCCCCTCTTCATCTTCTTCCCTATTTTCTTCTTCATTTTTTGCCTTTCTTATTCTTTTTTCCCTAACCACAAAACTCAATTTTTTAAAAAAAATTAATTTCAAATATAATCTTTTACGGCACACTTTCTTTCTTTAAATTCTTTAATAATTTCAAAGAAAGAAATTTTAAATTCATACTTAAGCTTATCGAAAAAAATGGAATTTCGTCGGGAGTGAGGGGGAAACGGGTTCAAAACACGTGATACATTCTTATGATATTCCTAGTACTTTTCGACAATAATTTAAAGCAAATGGAGAGCTCATAGCAGCCATGGGAGTGAGGGGAAACGGATTCAAAATTTTCCATTTCCATCGGACTCGGGATGAGGAAACGGGTTCGCCGATCGCCATTTTCCAGCGATGGCTCTACCAAAGAAGTCCGCTGGGTCGTAGTGGCCTATCCGGAGCTCCGATGAGAGTCCCGATGCCGGAATAGTGACGACATCAGTGATGGATCACCAATTTTGCTCAACTTCTCTCTCTCCATTTGCCGTCTCTCTCAGTCGACTTATCCCTCGTTAATTCTCTCTCGTCTCTATCCCTCTCTTCTTTGATCTCTCCCTCCCATTGGTGTGTGTAATGTTGTTCACCGTATGTGTCAAGTTTCTGTGTGTGTGTGAATATCTGGTGAGTGGAAATTGTGTGAGTTGTGGAGAAGACGGTGGTGTGTGCTCAATACGTGAATCTGTGTATGTTTTCAGTAATTGTGTAAATATTGTGTATGTTGTGTGAGTGAGGAAGAGGGCCAGTTTTAATGAATAGGGGTGGGGGGTTGACGACAAACTTAGGGGTAGGGGTGAGGAAGACGATGAGGGAGGGGAAAATTTCTTTTTTTTTTAAAAAAAGTTAAGAAGTTATAATAATTAAAAATTATATTAATAAAATAATTTAAATATAAGTTTTTAATTAAAAAAATAAAATATTAGCCTTTATTCTACTATTCACGCGCCCAAAGGAGAGTGTAACACACTCTCCTTGCCAAATCAGTATTTTGTGCCTGATAGATACCAATTTTAGCACTTGAGGGGTCTCATAGGTACAGGCCTTAGTTAAAGGGTGTAAGTGAATTTGCGCGACAAGTTTAAGTGTCTAGCGATGACTTAAGCCTAACTTTTTCTTTTTCATTACTTTTATGGTCGCTGCACTTCCCTCCCAAGTTCAGATTCGGGAGTAACAGAATAAAACAAAAATAAAAGGCGAGATTTTTTTTTTCAACATATAAATATGAACGTTTTGGATTCGTAATTTTTGAATGAAGAAAACTACAATCTAAATTCAATTCAAATTATAAATTAGATTAGATCCGATGTTAAAGTAGATAGTATTGCTTCATTTTATGAAATGGGATATATGCTCGTCGTACTACATAATTTAAAACGTGAGTATGATTTAGGACCCTTATCGGGGTCTATAAATTTTTGCAAGTATAGCAGCTTATATTCAAAATAAATTTTTAACAAATTTTGGCATAAGAAATTTGGGTTGTCAAAAATATCTGAAGTTAGTTGCCTGAGTTAATCAGAGGCGAGTTAGTTGCCTGAGTTAATCAGAGGCGGATTCAGGATTCGGACGACGCTTGTTGCCCTATTTTAATCAACAATACTTAAACAAAAGAAAAATTAAAAAAAAAAGTGTTGCTGATCAAAGATAGAACCCACGACCTTTGACCCACAAAAGTAACACTTTACCACTTGCACTAGATAGTATTATAATATTATGAGTGACAGCTTTAATATTTTACTATATCAGTCTCTATATATAGAACAATGCTTAACAAAAAAAAATTAAAAAATGATAAACTACTGACCGAGATTGAACCCACAACCTATTACCCATAAAAGTGGCGCTTTGCCACTTGGACTAGATAGCACTTTGGTATTGTGGGTGGCAAATTTAATATTTACTACATCAATCTCGATATATATAGAACATTGTTTAATAGAAAAAACCTAAAAAATAATATGTTGCTGCCCGAGATTGAACCCACGACCTACTACACACAAACGTAGCACTTTGTCACTTGCACTAGATAGTGTTTAGATATTGTGGGTGGCAGATTTGATATTTTAATATAGCAGTCTATATATATAGTTGTATATATAGAGTTTCCGTCGAAATTTGTGAGTGGCGTGCCACCCCACCGACCTTAATAGATCTGCCCCTGGAGTTAACGTATATGACTAAACTCTGAATATTTATACGTAGACTTTAATCATCTTCATTAAAGTGGGTGTTATTAGAATAACTTGAAAACATTGGGCAAGTTGTAATGATACAATTTGGAACCCTGAGAAGCTAATTATATTAGACTTGTTATGAATACATTTGTGTCTATCAAGAATATAGATAAGATCTATCAAGATTTAGTTGATATCTAATAGGATATGAAATATCTATCTTTTAGAGAGGAACTAGAAGTATTTTATAGAAGAGTTTTGTTCATTGTATCCTCAAGGATCTCAAAAGAATCCCTAAAGAGATATAACAATTACTCTCTCTATTCTTCTTCTTTATTCTTTTATATTTTATAACACATTATCAGCACGAGACTCTGCCGACTCTATCGTCTCAAATTCAAAGGCTAAGATATTATTTTCTTTCTTTTCATATTGCTAATAATCTTACAAAATCTGAGTAAGTTGCCTCGAGCAAGAACTACCTTTAATGACTATTGAATGCTGAAATCCACTTAGATGTTATGGGTCTTGGAAACGCCATAAAGAAAGAAAATACAGTATCTCATCAAAATCGTGCTAAGGCTATGATTTTCTTGCGTCATCATCTTAACGAAATTTTGAAAATTGAATATCTTACTACTAAGAATCCACTTGTTTTGTGGAATAGCCTAAAAGAAAGATTTGACCACTTGAAGATGGTCATCCTCCCAAAAGCACGATGTGAATACATGCATCATGAAAATAAGATGTTGGATTCAAGTCCCATCGATTTATGATTAAGACGCCTTTATATAGATAAGATGTTGAGTTTGAATCTCAATGCACCATATTAATAATATAATGATGGTTAAGGCAAAATAATATCTTTTTGATAAAAAGACATGAATCTGTCCCATTGAATATACTCCATTCCAATAAGTGAATGTAGTAGCGATATATGATAAGTCTGAAAGATGACAAATTGCTCTATTCTTGAAGTGAATGTTATAGCAATATATGATATTATCCCGAAAGGTATGTTAAGAGAAAAATTTTCTACATTATATGCACACCTCGATTTTGCTCTTAAATTAGCAAAATTTTGAAAGAGGTTATAAGCTATCATAATTTAATAGGCTTAAGGCATGATTATATTTCATTTCTGAAAATGAAAATTTTGATTATTATAAGCACAGGTCCACTCTCTGAGGTGAATGTGATAATATTTAGTAAAGCTTATTAATATAAATGTGCACTTGATTGTGATTGTATCACACACAACTCACCTCCCGAAGAGGTAGAATAACTAAAAAGAGTTATTTTAAAATCTACTTCTGAAGTAGTAAATCTGAACTTTATTTATGTAATAGTAATTCTGAAATTTATTAAAGTAAAAGGTACATGTCATGGTAAACTTGGAGTTTGCTAAAATAAAAGTTCATAAATTGTCATGAACGATTGTGATATATGTGCATACTGAATATTGAGCATATATTGAAGAATTAAAAAAATTCTTCATTACTTTATTGTTGCTTGTTCTCATGATAAGTTGGTTGGACCAACTAATTTTGGGATTGGATCCCTCAAAATCTGAAAAGTATAAAAGGTGAATAAGGGCCCGTTCACCTATCATGTGATATGTTTTAAAAAATTGCATCAAAAAAATAATTACATGTACATTTATTGTCAACCTATAGTTTGACATTCATAAAGTTGCTTGCTCAGTAAAATTGAATTAAGAGAATAACTTTCAGATTGTGTAATCAAGACAATTCATCTTGATGGTGATGGTTTGGCATTGAATGTCTTCAATAAATAGCTAAATCATTGCTAATGAGAACAAAACTTCATGTGTTGGTCTGAAATATGATATGTTGCATACAATAGCACATGTATGTATTAGACCAATAAATTATGATTATTTCTTCCCTCTCAATTGGTTCAAAGTCAAGAACCAACTATTCCATCTAATAGTTTTTATGTGCGGTATACGACTAATAAATATATCATGATGCACAAAGATGGATTCCTCATAGAAAATGGAGGATGTACGTTAGTTTTTCTAACACAAAAGGGAGATTATAATCAGCTACGAAATATGTTAGGAATTATCATCAGATCCTCATTCAAAAGATAATTCAAGTCAAATGTCAAAAAATCTCATATTTAAGCTACAAGTACTTCTATTTTGTGTCCCTAAAGGACAAAGTCTATGCATGTGTGAAGCGTGGTAGACCAATCAATTTCAAATGAAATAATCTTTGAAGAGGATAAGGAGCAAACAATCATAATAAGAAGGCAATGTGCTCTTGAAGAGCCTACGACATAACACTTCATAGAACCTTATAAGAGGTTCAGGTACCTGAAAATAATGAAGTGATGAGATCTCAAAATATTATGTCGCATTGTGAACCGATAGGAAATAATATATCATCAATGTCTTTAATACAATATTGACGCAATACTGTGAGAAATTACGAGGATCCGAATTCTACATTTATTTAAGTATGCTGACGTAGAAATATTTATCAAGTGACATGAAAGGATGCATCTTGGTAAGCATAAAACTTATTTGATTTGCAGTTAAGACACTTAAAGATGTCATACATATTGATATTGTCACTTGACAAAAATCTATATGAAAATTCCTAAAGAATTTAAAATGTCTGAAGCGTATAAAGTTTCTGGGAAACTTGTTTATTATCCTTATAAGGGATAAATTGATGGTTTGAAAATTATTGTAACTCTTGGAGAGTTTTCAAAAGCTATAGATTATTTGCTGAAATGAGAAATATGAAGTATCATATCTTAGTGCAGTGGTGCACTAATGTATCTTGCAAATACTACAAGACCTGATATAGTCTTTTCAGTTAATTTGTTAGCAAGATTGTAGTCCCAATCTTATTTGTCATGATGATGTTAGGTACTTATCTGACCCACATAAATCTCGATCTCAAACATGCAATATGTTCACATGTGGAGATACTGTCATATCTTGGAGATATATAAAGCAGTCTATCTAGCACTTCATCAAATCATGCTGAAATAATAGCTATTCATGAAGCAAGATGGGAATGTGTATGGTTAAGGTCCATGATACATTTCATTCGAAAAAAAATATGATTTGAAATATGACAATGTACCCACAATTTTGTATGGAGAAAATGCAGCATGCATAGCACATCTTAATGGAGGATTCATAAAATGAGATAGAACGAAGCACACTTCATCAAAACTTTTCTGTATACATGAGCTACAAAAGAATGGTGATATTAACGTGCAAAAGATTCGTTCAAGTGACAATGTGGCTGATTTATTCATCAAATCTCCTCCAATTACAACTTTCAAGAAGATGGTGCACAAGATCGGTATGCAAAAGTTCAAGAATGTTCTCATTAGGGTGAGCAAATACGCGTTGTACTCTTTTTTCATTTCAAGGTTTTGTCCCACTGAATTTTCCTTGTAAGGTTTTTAATGAGGCAGCCTATATGTGTATTGTCAGAGATGTGTACTCTTTTTCCTTCACTAGATTTTTTTTACATTCAAGGGGAAGTGTTATGAATGTATTTACATTAGAGTGAATGTCTATTAAGAATATAGATAAGATCTATCAAGATCTAGTTGATATCTACTAGAAGGAACTAGGAGTATTTTTTATCCATTATATCCTCAAAGATCTCAAAAGAATCCCTCACGAAATAATGACAACTACTCTCTCTATTCTTCTTTATTCTTTTATATTTTATAACAAGACTTGTATTATTTTCTTTTCATTAACTATTTTATAATAACAGTATGAGATATCCTATTTCTACTTTACTTTTGCTCTTTGGTTACTTAAATTGATGAACGAAGTGATTGTCAGTTCATGTTGTTGATTAATACAAAGCTTAGCATGTTACATAATTACTTCCAAAACGAACAAAAAAAAAAAAGACAATATAAAGTGGCGGTGCAAAGTAATATAATTAACGTATAGTTTTCAAAGAATAAAAGGCAATTCGATGTACTAATTATTGGTAAAATTATAATAAAATTATAATTAAAAATATAAAAAAAAAAAAAATAATAATAATATCTTCTTCTTGGCTATCTCGCTCTCTTTAATGAGATTCAAGTCCACTGCAGCAAATGATTTCACCGATTCAGCAGTAATCTTTTTGATTTGTCCCTCCAGGATAACAGTCTTCTCACAAAGTACAACTCAACAAACTCTAGACAAGAGTTGAATTCAAAGCTTCGCCAAGAACACCTCCCTTCAACTAATAAACTCTCCTTTTTATTATTTTTTGTGAGCTCTATATTTCTTGTACTTGTGAAAAGAAAATGTCATTTTCCGAAATTAGCCGTCCGAAATTTTCTAATTTGATTTCTCATTTTTCATGTTTTTTTTTCATTAATCAAGAAGAGACAAAAAAAATATTCCATGTTTTACCCTTTGCATTAATTATTTTTTCTTCAAATTAAACTGTGAACATCATTTAATAATGGTACAATGATAAATCAGGCATGTTATTAATTATTTTTTTAATCATATGTCATTTTAATTTGAAACGGATAATTTGAGTTATAATATCACCAAGTTAAACTAAATAGGAGTTGGAAATTGAAAAATTGAGTCATCCAACGTTATTTTGTCTTAAAGTGGTATTAAAGCAATAGAGCAATTGGCATGACCCAACAAATGGCAGTAATACTGCTGCAAACAAAAATGAATAAGTAACAAAAACTCCCACATTATCTTGTCTTGCAGTGATTACTTATTGCCATGAATTAGGCATTAGAAAATATTAAATTAATATTAAAATGCCATAAAAATAATACTAATCATACATTCTGTTTTGATCCTGGATTTCAATTCTTTCATATTTTTTAATAAACATATATCAAGTACATCAATCACGTTTTAATGTACATTGTTCGAGCTTGTGATGTTCCATCTTGTGCCATACGCCCACCTAGACCATTTTTTCCATCGTAATCTTCAATTTATCTCGTTTAGCATTTTGGATTGTTTAATTAGCAGAAAAACAATTGGACAAGTTGACAACTATATATATTATTGCTAGTTCCCTATAAGTATGCAAGCAATAGACATAATTAGGCACAAAACTAGAATTCTATTTGAGAAATTTTAAGATGGCTAAATCCCAAGTGTACTCCATCGTTCTTTTTTGCTTCCTCCTCCTCCCATTAAAAGGTTAGTAAAGAACATTATTTTGGATGTGTTCGGTAGAGAGGAAACTATGTTTAGATAATGTTTTTGATATTTTTATGTTTTTGGTTGGTCAAAATTTTTGGAAAATACTTTCTTTAAAAGAAGGATGAATCTCTCAAATAATTAGAAACAGAAGTGCACATCATATTCTTGTACACAGTTCCTTGCAAATGAGAAAAATGAGTTCTCTAGTAAAAGTAGAAAAATAAACCGCACACTGACATTTCACATTGATTGTATTTCACCCTCCAGCATACCTCATCGTCCCTCACCCCATGGCCTCCATCCCCACCACTCTACCCTACTCATAATATTTGTGTAGATTATATATAAATACTTTTAGGATAAAGAAAAATTTGTCTTACTTCCCAAACACACACACAGAAAAAAAAAAAAAATCTGAAATCATTCGCTAATTTCTTGAAAAACATTTTCCTTTATATCGAATACACTCTCTATTCCTTCTTAAATATTGTTCTCATTTGTTCTTTCTTTTTGTTATTGGTTTTCATAACTGGCATTGTTTTTACTATGTTACTATAGTGGAGGAGAGATAGAATATGAAGCACTTTAGATCTAATGAAAGTGTGATGGCTAATTATCGGCTTACCTACTAGCCAAAAAAAGAAGAAGAAGAAGATACATTTGTAAATAATAAGAAGAGAGGAAAAAAAAGGAAATTAATTTATAGTCTTGAAAGTCTACTAAAAACATAATATTGTCATTTTTATTAATTAGGAGTTTATTGAATTATAAATCAATCAATTAATGTCTTAATTCAATTATTATAAACTGAATTTGTACAAATGTGAAATTGTTTGTTTAGTTTATATTAACGATACTCTCTATGGATTTTATTTTTTCACAGAAATGAAAATTGTGAAAGCGATCACTAATGATTGTCAACAGTATAGTCAAATATTTCGACGTGGTTGCTTGGGCCGAAAGGATGAATGCGAAAATAAGTGCACCCAATTGGAGCATGCTCTTCGCGTGGAGACTGTGATTGGGTCATTGAAATTTTGGGGGTTCCGCTTGCTTTTGCTACTTTTGTTGATAATAAATAAATAAATAAATAAATAAATAGTTGCTTGTTCAAGACAAATCATCCATTATAATTGCTTTATGGGAGATGAAAGCTTGGATGGATAAATTTAGGAAAAAAAATATGTGCTACTTTTGGGCAAAAAATAAATTAAAGGTTATTGCTTTGTTGAGTTTTAAATTTCAAACTTCTTGATGTAAAATTAAGTGAATAAATCCAAGTTGTGAAATGACAATGCACAATAATTCTATGTGCTACTGTATTTTGTTGTTCAGCTCTTGATTTAGATTTGATGACGTGGATTTTTAGTAAGAGGTCATGTGATAAAAATAGTTTTATAAATCACTGTTGCAAAACAATGGAAGAAATAAAACATAAAAAATATATGTTTTATATTAAAAAAATACGTAAAAAATATTATAAATCACAATAATTAAGAACTTACAAAATTTAAGAGATATAAAATATTTAATTGACTCATGAAATTATATCAGTGTCACTTAAATTAAAATAAAAAGTATTATAAATCATGGTAATTAAAAACTTAAATTATTCTTAAAATATAATTAATTATCAATGCAACAAAAGTTTGAATAAAGAGAGTAACATTTATTATTTGAAAATTACATAAAAAGTATTTAAAAAAATTCTAAACATAGCTCTGACGGCAAATATGAGTGATATCTTCACCGGTGGGGTGATCCTGCCATAGGACTTCACTCTGCTTCCATCTCAAAGCACCCAACCAGTTTTAACGACATTACAAACAAATCGTACCAGCAACAAAGATCAAAACCAATATGCAAATCTTTTTAAACCAAAACAACATATTGAAGCAATACCAAGAGTTCAAGCCAAACTAATTGTTATGATGCATGGAGAACCTAATATTACTTAGAAATCATCAGAGGTTAAAACTCTCATTATCTAGAAAAATTTGCAATATGCTATTGTGGAAAAGTTTTCATATGGCAATACAGACGTCAATACATTGAGAAAAATTATTTCTGGACAATGTGGTATTGAGAAGGAATGTATGATAGGAGCACTAGATGCCAGGAATGTATTAATATGATTAACCAGCCTAGAGGATTGTGTTCAGATGTTATCCATGGTGGCTTTTTACATTAAATCAAGAGATAGATACTGGCAGATGAGGACTCTCAAGTAGGATCCATGATTTAATTTGAGCCTGATGTTGAAAATACAATTGGAGTAGCGTGGATATCGCTTCTTGACTTGCCAACAAACTTTTTTTTCTCTATTGCATCGGCTGTGGAGAAACCCTTAACGATTGACATGGCAACAAAAAATCAAATAAGACCCAGTTATGCCAAAATTATGATTGAAGTGGATTTGATGGCTAAGTTACCACAAAGAGTGAAAATCAATGAGAAAGAGGATGAAACAGGAGAAATTAAATCAAAATGAATACAGATACATCATGGCTACATGCCAATGTACTATAAAGAATAATGTTGTTTACATGGCCCTGATGACAAAACATGCTGGTCAATCCATCCAGAATTGTTTGAAGCAAAACATGAGGAGAATAGCAAAGAAACAGAAGAGGGAAACACAACCTTGAATAAAAGGGCAACATATAACTAGACAAATACAGGTAGGGGAAGATATAATAATCAGCATAGGCAGGAATGGATGACAAGGAGGAGCAAATACAAGAAAGATAAGTATGGACACATAGAAGGAGAGATTGAGTATCAGGATGACAACTCCTTTGGGGCTCTTAGAGGAGGAGGAGGGGGAGAAGATGGAGGGGGAGGAGAAAAAGAAGAGGAGGGGATGTAGAAAGAGAAGCCAGAATCTTAGGGCAAAATGCAAATTAAAGAGTGGGTTAACCAGATATTTGGAAAGAGAAGATAATGACAAACAAAACGAAGAAGTCAAAGAAGCGTAAATAATTTAGAAAGAGAATCTACTTATTAATGAAGAAAGAAAAAACAACAAACAAAAGGAGGAGAACAAGGATGGAAAACAAATTGAAGAATCAAGTAAGGAGGATCAAACATATGATCAGATTAATATGGAGGGAGCTTTGATAGTTATGAAGAGGAGAATACAGAAGCACTACGCCTTTAGCCATAAAAGCTGGATTTAACGAGGATGGTGAATATTTAAGGGATAATATGGAGGATATTTCTAAGAAAGTTTATTTGGTGCCTAATCATACGAAAAAGTTGAAAGAGCAGCATGCAAAACAAAATAAGAAAGGAGTAGGGGATACAACATCAGTTCAAGCAAATTCAAGGCAGTCAAAGGGAACCTTCACTAAACTTTTCAAATTTCAATGAAGGCACTTATATGAAACATAAGATCAGTGAACACTCAAAAAAACATTCGCTAGATTAGTTAATAAGCAGAAACAACATCAGTTCTATTTTGTGGGGCTAATGGAACCTTTTCAGGACAAACAATTATTAGAGGTATATAGAAGGAAGCTGGGACTTAAGCATGCCATGTATAACACTAATGGTAAAATCTGGACATTCGTAGATGAAGTTATGAAAGTGAAAATTATAAGAGATGAAGAGCAGCAACCCACTTTCAGATTACAGAATCAAGACCATGGGCTGGAAGTTGTGGTTACATTAGTATATGCTAAGTGTAACCAAGATGAAAGACTTCAGTTATGGGAGTCAATGTATGAAATCATTCAAACTATACAAAGTTCTCGGATAGTTGAAGTTGATTTTAATGTCATTACATCTGGCAAGCTTCACATAATTGAGATTTTAACTATTTTCTTGAATTGTTATTTAGAAAAATCTATTACAAAAGAAAATTAATACTGTTATGATTACTATTTTCATCGAAAAAATATGTACAAAATTTTTAAGTTGGTATTCTTATGAAATATTAACTCTAAGGGTTATTATACGTTACCAGCAACTTCATTAAAATATCTGAGGGTTATATCTTAAGATCTCAATTACTATGCTGTTAATATGGAATGTAAATAATATTCTTTAAATTATGGTTTGCACTTTATAATTTAATTTAATGACTTGGGGATTCCTGTCATTTTTCTCTTTTTGATTAGCTCTTTGGTTCTTGGTAAGGGTGTCAATCGGGCCGGTTTGATCCGACCCAAATTGGCCCACCTAAACAACCCAGCCCGGTTAACCCCCGGGCTGTAGGGTAACGGGTACCGGATTGGGCCAATTTTAAAATTGGACCCGTTTAACCCGATCCGGACCAAAATCGATCCAGGTCCGCCGGTTAATCGGCCCTGCCCAAAAATATTTTTTTTTTTAAAAAAAATAATTTTTGACTGTTGGGCCACAAGTAGCTGTTGGGTATATGGTCGTTTTTGGGTGCAAACAGCTGCTTATCCCTTTTTAATTAAAATAAAAAGTTTTTTTCATTAAAAATATTTTTTTAATCCAAAATAATTCCTATAAATACCCTACACTTTCAAATCATTTTTCACACTATTTTCATACTCTCAAATCTCATTCTCTCTCAAATCTCAATTCTCAAAATTCAAATATTCTATATATTTCCTAAAGTGTTCTATTTAATTTTGCAATTACAAAGTACGAGTGGAAGTTTCTAATGTTGCCACTTTCGGATACTTTCAAAATTTGGTATTGTCGTTCCATTTCTTACTTTTAATTTTTAATTAGTGTATTAATTGTTGAATATTTAATTTTATTATATTTGTATATTTTGAATTTTTTTAGTTTGATTTATATTGTGGATAAATTAAGAAACCTCACCACTAAAAGTGTAAAAAAAAATTATCTCGGAAGTGGTAGTGGTAGTAAAAAGCGAATTACTGACGGTAGGGGTAGTTTAAGTAGTAGATATATCTGTGTGCCTCCGGTATCGCTTAGTCAATCTTTTGAGGAAGAAGTAGGAGTAGGTGCTCACGATATGGATTATGTAGAAGTTCAGAAAAATTACGGTATAGAAGAAGAAAATGAAGTAGATGCGGTTGATTTAGATGAAGATGATGAAAATATTGGTGAAACACCCGTAGTAAGAAATGTTAATGTTAGATCTGAATCAGTTAATCGCCCTCCCCGTCCTTCCCGTGCCCCAAGAGCTCATAAAATAACTAGTATTGCAGGGTAATTTTTTACACGTATATTAGCTACTGAGGTTCAATGCAATATTTATCAATAAATATATAAACATAAAAGAGGAGGCAAGCAAGGGGGTACATGTACGTTAATGAGACATATAAGTGATAATCACGAAAGAGGGTCATTTATTGCAAAAGGTGGTAAGGATGTTGGTGGGCCAACACAAACTAGAATGGACCCAGCAACCGGTCAGGTAATTAAGAAGTATAATAAATTGAGGGACCGGAAAGAAATAGCAAAAATAATAGTTGTGGGTTGTTTGCCTTTCAGTTTTCCTTCTTCGGATGCTTTTATTCATTATACTCAAGAAATTTATAATCCTATGTTTAATGGTATTCCTAGAAGTACTTGTCGGGCCGATATTTTTAGACTTCATTCACAATATGTTTTTTTATTTATCTACATTGTTAAAAAATATTCAACGTAGAATGGCTCTAACTTCTAATCTTGGTCGTGCTGTTAATAAAAATGATTATTAACCATTATTTGTCACTGGATAGATAGTAATTTTGTTATGCAAAAACATATTCTAGTTTTTTTTTATCGTAAACATACTGCAGAATTTATTGCTGAATTGATTGGTACACTTGCAGAATTTTATGGTATTGAAAATAAAGTCTTATGTATTGCTTTTGATAACGCTTCTAACAACAAGACTGTTATTACAAAGTCAAAAGTTAGGCTCTCTCCGCCGTTACCTGAAATATTTTATGTTAAGTGTGCTTGTCATTTATATAATTTAATTATAAAAGATGGTCTTGAATTTTTTGAGCTTTATATTAAAAAAATTCGGCTTGCTGTTGGTTTTATTCAAGAAAATAATCGAAGAAAAAGAATTAGAGAATTTAAAGATAAATGTGAACAAAATGGACTTGCACCAATATTGATGCCTGAAGAATGTGATACTAAATGGAATGCTACGTATGATTTTTTAAAAATTTGTCATACTTATAGAGTTCCTATTACACTAACTTTTAACCAACATTGTGGTTCATTTGTTGATTCGGCTGAATGTATGCTACATGATTCTGATTGGACTGTAATTGATGATCTTGTTAAGTTTTTGGGAAAATTTGATATAGCTACGGTTGAATTTTTTGGTGCTTATTATCCTACTGTTTGTAATAATTTAGCATATATAGCTGATATTTCGGGTTTGCTCAAAGAATATAAGAATAAAGAAGGCTACAAAGAAGCTGTTGGTGCTATGTTTGCTAAATTTGAAATATTTTTTTTCGATTTCCTCTATTTACTTGGTTGGTGCTATGTTAAATCTGTGTATGAAATATACTACTATGTGCCACTTTAGTACTCTTATTTATTCTAACTTAGAGATAAATACTAACAGTGATTCTGATGAAGAAGAACAAGAACAACCAGATTTGTGGACGACTATGGGTGATCGAACGCTTACATAGATAAATTATATAACCATTATACTGATTTACTTGATTTAGCTGTACCGACAAATATCACTCCAATTGTCGTTCCTCATCCTCCCGAGGAGCCATCATCTTCTAAAAGGCCGGTACATAGTGATTTTTCTGATCACTTTTATGATTTAAATTGTTGAAACAGTGTTGAGGCGGGAACTTACACAATAAATTATTAGGAAGAGCTTAAGTATTATCTTCGAACGCCGCTAAAGGATCGTAGACGACGGATCAACGCGTTGGATTGGTGGAAGAATAATGCACCATAATATCCTGTGCTTTCAAAATTAGCTAGAGATATATTGAATGTTCCAATGTCAACCATTGCATCGAAAAATACTTTTAGTCAGGGACGACAACAGGTTGTAGACAACCGACACTCATTGGGAAGCAATGCTATGAATGTTCTAGTTTGCCTTATAGATTGAATTAGAGCGGAACGAAGAAATCAAGGAATAAAGGTAGAGCAGAAAGACAAACAGAAACTTGAAGAAATTATGACTTCAAGGGAGAACTCAGCAAAATCAAGTCCAATGCATGGTTTTGCCCCCATTGATTTTGGCTAACCTATGCCAGTTCCCGTTAATGTTAACATGGATAAGTTAGAAAAATGATGAAAATTTTGTAGATTTTTCATTCATGTACATTATAAATTTTGAATCATTTTGCAATCAATAAAATATAACATTCATTCACTCCTTACTTTGTAATTTTTTCCATTTAATGATTTAAATTGAATTTCTAGTTTAAATTAAATACTTAGTTTTAATATATTACTAATTTACTATCAAGTTTTACACTAAGTAATAGACAATTAAACATAACAAACATATAACATATATACACATAATGAAAAAATATATTTCCTTTAAGTTCAAAACCTAAAGTATTATTAATTTATTATATTAAGTAGCATATTATTTAAAGTAGTACATATATTAAATGATACGTATATATGTGTATATATAGAGTATAGACTTTAAAGTAGTATATATTTAAGGTATATATGTGTATGTTTTATAAATTAGTATATATATTGTAGTATATATCTTGAAGTATATGTTTTATTTTAAGTAGTATGGATATTGAATGGTACGTATATATGTGTATATATAGAATATAGACTCTAAACTAGTATATATTTAAGGTATACATGTGTATATGTTTTATAAATTAGTATATAACTATATATAGTGTGTGTGTAAATATTGTAGTATATATAAATTAGTATATATCTTGTAGTATATGTTTTATTTAAAGTCGTACATATATTGAATGGTACGTATATATGTGTATATTTAGAATATAGACTCTAAAGTAGAATATATTTAAGGTATACATGTGTAAATGTTTTATAAATTTGTATATAACTATATATATAGTCTGTGTATATATTGTAGTATATATAAATGAAAAAATTACACAAACTAGCATACTTAAGACATTAATTACAATTAATAGCAATAGTTTCTCAAAATTACAACTAATAGCAAAAGTAGTAATATTTTACCTTTTTTATTGAGAAACGTGTGACTTTAAAACATTGCCCTCTTTTCACGCCACTTACCTTTACATTACCATATTATCACTCCAATTTATCAATTTCAATTCCCCCAACAACTTTTTTCGGCTATTTTTTTTTTTCAAATTTCATTTTTTTCTCTCTAATTCTTGATAAACATTGTCTCTATCTATTCAGGTAAGTTGATTTTATAGTTTATGCATGCTATCTTTTTCATATAACTTTTTTTTGTAATTTATTTTCGGCATTCTTTTTCCACATTCTTCTGCGTTTTGGATTTTTTTTGTTGTTGTTGATTACATAGAATTTCTTGAGATCTGTTTTACATCTGTTAATTTTGGTTGATTTTCTACTTGATTTTTAATTTCAAATTTTGGTTCATTTTGTTAGATGTGTTTCGATTGCACATTAAGTCCAGAATTTGACCTTACCAGCATGTTCATCACACGGCTCTGGAAGAAAATGTCTTGAATTAAGTTACCACAACATCTTTAAACTAAAGTTGATAAGAGATAGGGCGTTCCTACTTATTTATTTTGTATATGGAATACGTTCGCTCAAAGGGGGACTTGATTTATCTCATTCTTTTAGTGTCAAGATGATTGCATAACAATGTAATATACATAAAAAGGGATTTTTTTGTATGGTATCTCTGTTTAGACACCTCATTCTCTGTCTTTTAGCATTTGACGTTGACACAATTAAAAGGAGGGGAATAGTTTTATGTGTAATTCCAACTAGATTTGAATGGGTCTACTGTCTTTAGATATATGATATCAATGAAAACTATTTTTTTGTGTGTGAATAAGTAGAAGGGACGTGAAGCATTCAAGATGTTATATTAGTACAAAGGATACACTAAGAAAAGAAGCTTTTATCATGTCATATAGTTATTCAGCATTCACAAATTAGTTAAAGCTTTGCTTTTGGTTCATTAGACTATTCAGTATGTTAAAAATATAAGGTTCATGTTCCTTCGATAGTTCAGTGTTGTCTCCCTGAAATGACAATTTGTGCAGAAGATAAATGAAGAAGAGATAGAATTCATCTTAAGTTTGTGGACAAAATAGTATGACATTGAGATGAATATGTCTTCTATAGGTCACTGGTCATCGTCTCCTAATCCTCCTTGTGTAAATTGAAGTAAGGCTGCCTTTTCCAGAAACCTTGAACCTACTCTGTATCTGTAATTGTATAGGCATGTATGAATTACTGGAAAACAAATAACATGTTGCTGAAATTAGTCTTTGGCTGAATTTGGGGGTGTTGAACTCATTAATCAAGATGGTTGTCTTCCTGCTCGAACCTGCTCATATCTTTTTGGTGTTATACTCCTTAAATTAAACACTATCAATTTGACCATAGGTTTAGTTGTGGAGAATCTATTTTTCTTTTCAATTTCTGCTTTCATCTCTCAATCTGTTGATAAACATTGTGTTCCATAGCATTTTCATCTCATCTTTTCATATAATTTAATTTTTTTATTTTTTCGTATTGTTTTCTTCTTCGTTTTTTTTGTTTTGGTGATTTGTGATTTTTTTGGTGCTTTTTTAGTCAAGGGATGTTGTTTTCGGTGATGGGTGGGCTGGTGGCTTCGATTAGACCCACTGATTTCAGTGTTTCCCGATGGATTTTTGAGGAAGAGAGGGTCTATCCGGCGGATTTCACCTTGATAATGACCGGCAGCGGCATCAATGGTATTTTACCAATGAGTATTAGTCGAAACCGATCACAGGAGTTGAATTTTAGTCGGTGGTTTGATGGTTTTGCAGATTCGGTGAGGGACGTGCTTGGCCATCATTTTATGAATTTTTTGGTGATGTGGTAGCGGCGGGTCGGTATATTCCGGCGAGATTTCTATAAAATATAATTTTTACAGTATAGATATGTATTTGTATTTGGTAATAATAAGATTTGTATTTGTATTTGTATTTGATACTGATAAGATTTGTATTTGCTACATGTAGATGTGTATTTGTATTTGGTATTGTAAAATTTGTATTTGTTACGGTATAGATATATATTTTTTGTATTTGTAATCTTATATTTTATAGACAATATGTTCATATATGTATTTTTTGTCTTTTTAATGTGAAGATATATATCTGTTAAATTTAAGATATGTATTTGTATTTTAGGGATTATATAAGATGTATTTGTTACAGTATAGATATATATTTGTATTTACAGGTATTGTGGTTTATATATGATTACATATGCTGAGTGTTTTACTTTTGGTGAATGTGTTTCAAATATTGACTTTGATTCAGATATTCTTCACACGAGATATGCTTCAATGTTATGGCATTATGGTTCGAGGAAAGAAGAAGAGAAGGTACAAAGTGATGATGAAGCACCAATGAGGCCTCTTATGAAAATTGGGATAACAAAAGATACTGAAGTGCATGATATTTGATGTTTATTTTGAATTTGTTGTATTTGACAACAGTTAACTTTAGGTGGACTAACATTTAGTTGAATATTTCTTAGGTTTCATATGTTACTTTAATGTTGAAAGTCGATATTTTAATGTTTATTTGATGTGATATTTAGATTTTTGATGTTAAAACTATAAAATAGAATTTTTCATGGTTAGTTTATGCTACTGTTATGCCTATGTCGGTATAAATATGTGGTTTTCAATTTTGAATAAATTTTGAGTAATTAATATGTACATTCCAGTTACTATATGTATTTTCGATATATGCATTTGTATTTTTCATTTTATGCATATGTATTTTGAGTAATGCATAAGTGTTTTAAGTAATGCATGTGTTTTTTTTCCAGATATGCATATGTATTTAAGCATAATGCATATGTATATATTATTAGCGTATATGTATTTATGCATGATGCATATGTATATATGAATATTGCATATGTTTCTTACAAGTCTGAATATATATTTTCTGCTATGGATGTATACATATATACATATATATATATATATGTATATATATATATATATGTATATATGTGTGTATATATATATATGTATGTATATATGTGTATATATATATGTATGTATATATATATATATATGTACGTATGTATGTGTGTGTGTGTGTGTGTATGTGTATGTGTGTGTGTGTGTGTATTTCGGCTATGCATATGTATATGTATTTGTCCAGTTTAATATATATGTATTTAAGCAGATATTCATATGTATTTATGAGTTATCCATAGATTTTTTTCAATTATGCGTATATATCTATGAATAATTTATATTTATGTATGATTAATGCATATATTTTTTTTAAAAAAATATGTATTTAAAGTTTTGATTACATAATTGATATGCCTTTATATGTATTTTTATTTTTTTTATTTATTACATAAAGTTATGTTAACTTATTCTTAATTTTTATAGATGGACATAGGTACTTAATAGATTCTCATATGTATTTTTTCAGATTAAAAATTTGGTAAGTGTGACTTCCAGTTTCTTAGGTATAAATCAATGATGTTATATGTTTTGTATAATATATTCATAATGAACTAAGTTAAGCAAGTTCAGTAAAAAAAAATTGCAACAATTTAACTATAACAAGTTCAATAACATTAAATATTTTTATCAAAATTTAGAATCATATAATTATCAATGAAAAAATAAAGCAATTATTTTTTGACATAATGCTACATCATGAACAGATCAACATTTAAACTATAATACTATTATTTGTACATTTCCCCATAGACGCCACATACATGCATAATGTGGTAAATCATTGTACACACCACCTACAACTTTTATGATTCTTGTATTACAATCAGAAACTACACACATATGTTTTCTTTCACCGTATGCTTCCTTCAGATTCTCAAAGAACCAAGTCCAAGATGCATCATTTTCAGAATCAAGTACACTATATGCCAAAGGAAATATATGTCCTGCATATTGAAAAAATACATATAAGAATACATGATTCTTACACATAAAATACTACATATGTATATTATAAATACATACAGCTGAAAATATATGAAACTGTCAGTGAACACATAAAGATACTGCATATGTATATTATATATGCATATAGATGAAAACATATGTAACTGTTAGTGAACACATAAACATAATGCATAGCTATAATATATATACATATAGCTGGAACCATATCTAACTCCCAGTAAACACAAAAAAAGACTGCATATGTATATTATAAATACATATTGCTTGACACATATATAACTGCCAGTGATTTCATAAACATACTGCACATGTATAATATACATACATATAGCTGAAAACATATGAAATAGACAGTGAATACATAAATAGACTGCTTAAGTATATTAAACACTTTTGCAGGTCAAATCTACATCAATGTGAGAAGCCAGTAGGGTGTAGAGTTGGTTATATGAAGCGTTTATGCTTAACAATATCGCATCACTGATTTAATCTTCATATTATTGTTCATATATCCATCTACCAGAGTGTTTAACAAGAACAGGGATGTTAACGACCCTCTCGGTCGTTTATGAAATTTTCTCATCTTTCATATTTTAACGCTCTCCATCGTTTGTATACGTGAATTATGACTCATAAGATTGATAGTATCAACACTCGAGGTGTTTAAAAGTGATTTAATAAGTCGTTGAATTATTGAGATCTAATAAAATTAAGTCCAGTCATGGTCGAGCTTCGATAGAGACGACTGCAAAATAGTTTTGTAATAGTTTCAATAGGTATAGAATATAATTTTTAGTTTATGTACATATTTGACTTATTTTCTCGAGGTTATGAATAATATCTGAGGGTCTACTAAATATTTTAGATATTATTTTAATTAGTGATTTAATGGGCCAAAGTTGTAATTTAATTACTTATGTGGTTAATATAAGAATTAAATTAAGTTGTTAGGGTTTACCATTTATAATATTAAAGTCATTATAAAGATGGTATAAATAAAGGGCACAAAGTTGAGGCCTCTGTTTCTCAAATCTCATTGTAACTTCAAAGAATAATTGCAACAGCTTTCAGGTTAGCATCTGTGTTCCTTAAATTGATAGTGTAAAATATGAATTAAAGTATGCGGATGATTACTACATAGTGGACTAATGATAGTGGTGGTTTATCTTTATTAAGAAGGATTGGGTTCGATTAATTGGGTAATTATGAAGTGCATAACTGGTAGTGGTGATATGGTGAAATAAGGCTTTACGGTGAATGTTCAAGAAACCAAAGCAATTGAAGTAAAATTGTGTGTATTAGTTATGGTACATGCAATGATAATCCAATCATTGCCAATCATAAGGTAATTGTAGTGATTGGGCTAAAAAGTTATGGTGTTATGTATAACTATGCTAGCAAGGTTATATTCCTACTAAATTACTATTGTTTTTTTAAATAAAATGTGAGGCAGTAGGTAGTTTTATTATTAGATATGAATTCAACATAGCTTTAGTCAATAATTTTGTAATGAATACTTATAATTATTGGATAGTGAGTCAATGAGAATGAAAAATCTGTTAATGGCTAGACGATCCAGTGAAGTGTTTTAGGTTAACAAGTTAGACAAAGCCATGATATTATCAGTATGTCGATATAAAATTAAAAATAAATTAAGTAACCTAATAATGATTAGGTAATGATTACAAATGTATGTGGGTGTCATTAGATTTGTGTTCTTATGGAGATTACGTGTTAAATAGATATTATTATTCGGAGACTTTACGGAAGGGCAAGACCCTAGCAAATTAGCTTGCATGTATTTGAATTCTTCGGTTGAGGTAGATTATGGTTTAACTGGAGTTTAGACTTGACTTAATTGTGTGTATGTTCCTAAATTGGATACTTGTGGATTGGTATTTGAACATGCTTGAAATTATTGATGTTTGGATTGTTGATTCGTATATAAATGTTTATTGAAAATTTACTTGATGAAATTGTCTTATGACTTTAAGTGTACTTGTAAACTTGGTACATTGTGTTCTATACTGTGGGTCATATAAATTAATATTGATAATACTTGTTTATGTTCATGTTGGATCGGGTACCACGTCGATACGGATATGTTTATGTTGGATCGGGTACCACGCCGGTACGGATATGTTTATGTTGGATCGGGTACCACGCCGGTACGGATATGTTTACGTTGGATCGGGTGCCACTCCTGTACGGATATGTTTATGTTGGATTGGGTACCACGTCGGTACGGATATGTTTATGTTG
>NC_061117.1:210745389-210748787 GCF_002878395.1 Capsicum annuum
ATTGGGTACCACACCGGTACGGATATGTTTATGTTGGATCGGGTACCACGCTGGTACAGATATGTATATATTGGATCGGGTACCACGCCGGTACGGTACTTGGACATAGATTGTTCCCTGCAGATCATGACTATTTGGGTAAAAATACGTCCCATAGCATGTGTATATATACTTGTGTTGATTTTGTGGATGTTTACAGTATGGTTTATACTCTTGATAGTTAAGTGGCTTGTTTGTAAGAAATACTGACCTGTTATTACTTTATTGTTGATTCATTGAGAATTTGTTATGTGATGATGCCTATCTACTTGTTATTTGATTTATGTTGTGTACATGCTATTAAAATGAGTTGGCCTATGATACCTATCAGTACATAGTGGTTTGTACTGATACTACCCTGTACTCTTCTTTCATTGAGTGCAGAAAGTGTTCTAGATGCTCAGACATGACCTCACTTCTAGAGTTTGATAGCAGATCTTGATCCAAGGGTGAGCACTTCATCTCCAGACTTCCATGAGTGATCTTATTTGTTCTTGTCCATCTTTCGAGCAATGAAGAATTCTTTATTTACCGTGTTTTTGAATATTTCTTTAGACACAATCCTTGTTAGTAGTTCTTGTACGATGACTTTTGGGTCTTGGAGATTTTACTAAGTAGTTTGTTTGACTTCCACATTAATAATGATTAGTCCTGAATTACTATTATTATATTAATTTTATAATAATATCATCTTGATATGACTAAGTGATTGGGTAATGGTTCGGTCTAGATGGTTCTCCTACAGAAAGATTAGTGTGGGTGCCACTCATGGTCATTTGGGTCATGACAAAGTTGGTATCAAAGCACACTAGGTTCGTCGATCTCGTCGTACAAGAATATGTCTAGTAGAGTCTTACGGAACGGTACGGAGAAGTTTGTACTTTTCTTTGAGAGGCTATAGGAAACTAGAAAATTCAAATTCTTCTTTCTTACATGCTATTACTGGAATTCAATTGGTATCTGGTGATTCCAATAGGTATTTGTTAATAAGAGCAGTGTCAAGTAGAGTTTCGTAGATTGGTGTGTAGGGCCCCACACCCAATCTTCATAAGGCTATGAGGCATGTAGAAGCCATTTTCGTTTCTTTCTCTCCATTGTGCCATCCTAATCTTTGACTACTAGATTGAATCCAATTGGTATCTAGACAATTCCAATTGGTATCTTAATAATTTTGAATAAAAATCTAGGAGATTCCAATTGGTATTTATTAACAAGGTCGAAAAGTTATTGTTAATAGGTAAAGACTTATGAAAGTTATGAACTTATTGGTTGCTTGTGTTTGATATTTGGCTAAACTTGTGTTGCTAGAATTTTTTTATTGTTGTGAATTATTTTTGTTAAGTGATAAAAATTCACTAAGTTTTTTTTGGTGATAAATGTGATGGGATTATTTGATTTCTTGTTATTGTGAAACTAGAAATTCTATTGTGCTTACTTATTTTTGGTACTATTATACTGATGAGATTGATGGTATAAGAATTAAGAGGATGATATGAGAATATGATGTCAAGAAAAGATGGTGAAAAGGTGACATGAATAAAAGACTGAGGTGATATGTGTTTTTCGTAATGAGAGGTTCTTGTTAATGATGTTGTGGATGGACCCTTATGTAGTTCGATTATTCGATATTATTTGGGGATCCTTGTATGGTCCGGTCATTGAGACTGTATTTAGAATTTTTGTCCAGTTCTATTATTAAAATTATAATAGGTTCCTTGTGAGGACTAGCTAAGAGACATTATCTTTGAGTTCCTTATGTGAACGAATTCTTAATGCTTGGCAAAATAATGAGTTTTAAATAAAAGTGATAAAAACTAGTAGAGGTTGTTGATACCTACAGAATATGATCGACGACTTGTCTGAAATGTGATATTGGTGATAAGACTGTCAATGACCTATAATCGATTTATTTTGTTTGGTCTTGCTTATATGCTAGTGGTGTGGGAACCACTCTTGAGGTGATCAAGAGTTAGGTAAAGTCCGTAATAAAAATATTGTTAGATAGAAATAAGAATGACTCTGTATATCTTAAATTGGTGTTAGTGATATAAGAGAGGCTTGGCTTGACCATGAAGTGTTTGTCGTTGAAAAATATTGAGTTAGTGATGGTCAGGACATAAGTTATAGCTATGGATTTATACATTAGGAAAAATTTTGAGAAGATAAATTATTATTGACTTGACCTTGTGGCTGAATTATACATTTGCATGTCCCACAAAGTTGGCTGATATATGACACTTTTAGAGGATAGTAATTTCCATGATAGTGGCAATGCAAAATTAAATAGATTAGTTACATTCATAAAATAATTAAGGATGATCCTGAATAGGAGAATAAATGAATTATTAAATGGCATGATTGATCTTTCCTTGGGTGATACTTGGTGGATATTTCTTGTTGAGTGGTTAAGGTATGCTGATAGATGGATATTAACAATGTTGTGGAGGATAATGTGTTGTAGGCTCTAATTCTGGGGGACTCGTAAAATGGCATGTTTATACCACTCTTTAATCATATTGCTTTTACTCTCTAGTTTAGATTAGTTGAAGCGTGGTTATGATGTAAAACCTATGTAGTATTTGAAGCATGATTTGTATATTTAGCCTTATTGGGCTAGTGTGGTAGTCTTGAAACTGTAAGTTGAGTAGAGTTGACTTGAGTACCTTATTTCTAGTCGAAGCGGTTATCTTAGGCTTGAATATGGCTTACTTGACATCTAGAAGATGAACTAGATACCTTAGCCTAGTTTGGGGCATAGTGTGTCTAATTATGGAAATTGAGGATTAGAAGTGAGATCGTCTGGCCCACTTAGCCTAAACTTTTGTAAGTCTTGTGGACTTAGTTGCGGATGTTAGACTAGATGAGGCTAGTAAACCTTAGAATGAGGCTACTTCGTAACTTGGTAACTTGTATTGATATTCCTCTTAGATATGCAAATTGGCCTAGAGAGGTGATATTCCCCGTAGTCATGGTGTATGACCTATAATATAAGATATTCTATAGACGATTATATGTCTATCTATAGTATACCTCCAATGTGTAAGATACCTCTATATGTGAGACAACTAAAGATATGCTACGACTTATAAATATGATTACCGATATGAGTTTCAGATATGTACATGGGCTTAAGGCCATAATTATGATGTTGTGACTATTTCGAATAAATTAATGGGCCAAGGATTGAATTATGATAATGATTTTATATTCGAGGAGTGCTTATCAATGTAAAGGATACAATTACAGTTTATGAATATATATGGTTGTATACACATCTCTCCGATAAGGGACAGAAGAAGATACGGTATGTTGCTTACGACTTTATTGAGTAGATACTAGTGATGGCAAGAAATCTAATG
>NC_061117.1:210751787-210760233 GCF_002878395.1 Capsicum annuum
TGACCCCACCTACCTCACCACTACCCCACCCTCACCACATATATACACACACAGATCAGAAAAAAGGATATACATAGAACACTCAAAGAAACTGCAAAAAATTCATCTTCTTGACCTCACAAAAATCATCAACACTCTCTAGCATAGACAGAGGAATTAAGGGAGTAGCGAAGAGTGAGGGAGAGTAACAAAGAGAGAGATATAGTTATTTTGATTTCGGGTTACTATTCCGGCGACCCAGTTGCCGGATTTCGACATTTTTTCTTAGCTTACTCCCTTCACAGTTCACCGGAAAACAGATGAAACATTGAGAGTGGGAGAGATCGTGACAATAGTGAAGAATTAAGAGAGACGAGAGAGACAGTGAGGAAACCGAGGGGAAGAAAAGATAAAAGGCAGCTTCGGTTGAATATTCCGGCGACATTCTCGCCGGAATCGTCATCTCATCTTGTAATCCGGCTACCCCCTCTTTGAATCCATTTAAACCCATCAGAAACACCTGCTCCTCACTGGAAATGCATCAAACCGCTCAAAAATCCACCAAAAATGTGACCCACTTATTTTTCCGCCACTGTAGTTGCTAATTCCGGCGAGTTCTTGGCCGGAATTGGATATTTTGGATCGTATTAGGGCGCTGTGGTTGAAATCGTGATGTTGTGCGCTAAATCTAGTACGGGTTCTTTTTATTCTGCGATTCCTGTGTTCGATTTGGGGAAATAGAAATCAAAGTTGGATTTGGTTCATTGTTGAGGTTCATCGAGACCGTGAAGCAGCTTCCCTCGAAAGATCCCATTTGAAATAAAATTGAGGTCCAAATTCTTCAACTATATCTCTTTTCATTTTGTTTGTGATGTCATTGATTTGTGTAATTCATGTTTGAGTTTGATGGTTAATTTGTGATTATGTGTTTGAGTTTTTTTTTTTTTTTTAATTATCACAGTTTGATTGGTTGATTTAATTGAGACTTATTTAATCATGTTGGTTGAAACAAATTTGGGGACAGGAATCGGAAATTGATAAAACTGAATATTATGATATTTTTGATATATTGTTGATGTTGAATGTGATATGTCGTCGAGCGGGTAGGCAAACAGTAAGCTCGGGTAGGCAAGTTTCGAATTGGTGTATTGTTGGAATGTTTGGAATATTTGTTGAATGTTTTGTTTATCGTATTTAAAAGGTGTATTCATTTAGCCGGGGAATGCCCCGAGATCACTTGTATTTATTCACCGGGGAATTCCCCGACTATCATGTTGGCGGAAAATGATCGTGATGAAGACCCGCGGCATCGGGTAAGACATTGGAGTTTAGTCTAGATTTAGTTTAGAATAGGATTTATATTTTCGTATTTTTCTATTTTTGGACTGTATAATTGGACTGGACTTTACATTTTGGATTGTTTTGTTTTGTTTGATTATTTTGTATGCTTTTTGTGTGGTTTATACATTTCTTAGTGCCAAAAAAAAAATAGTCGATACACTCTACCAAGCGACCGTGGTTGAACCACGGGATCGAGAGGTGCCTAACACCTTCCCCTCAGTCAACAGAATTCCTTAGCCGGAATCTCTGTTCGCAAACCAGTTTAAAGAGTCAAATGGTTTTGAAAAGGATTTTCTAATGGTGACTTGGCACACCAGATTATGCCAAGTGGCGACTCTGATTTCAAAAATATAAAAACAATCCTTCTTCGAAACAAATAATTTTCATTTCTTGTCACTTAAATAATAAAACCCTTTCGAACTTTAAACTATGACCATTTTTTTGGAGTCGAAAAAGGGGGTGTGACACATAATATACAAACAACTTAGTCGGTGAAGAAGCAGAGGAACTATCAATAATCGCTCGATATTTCATTCTCTCTTAACTTTATCCGTTACACCATCCGATAATCGTCCGTTAATTGCTAATCCGATACCGAACCAACCGTTATCTTATTGGGTGGCTAGCGGATTAGCATATTTAAAAATCGGTAAGCAATAAGCCGAACCGCTGAGCATAATTATCCAACCGATAAGCAGCCCTATCTTTACTAACTTTTAATGCAAGGAGGAGGAAGCAAAAAAGAACGATGGCGTACACTTGCGATTTAGTCATCTTAAAATTTCTCAAATAGAGTATTAGTTTTGTGATTAATTATGTTTATTGCTTGCATACTTAATAGGGAACTAACAAAAATATATATAGTTGTCAACTTGTCCATTTGTTTTTGGGCTAATTAAACAATCCAAAATGGTAAACTAGATAAATTGAAGATTACGATGGAAAAAATGGGTATATGCGATTGTCCTTGGTCTAGGTGGGTGTATGGCACAAGATGGAACATCGCAAGCTCGAAAAATATAAATTAAAATGTGATTAGTGTACTTGATATATATTTATTAAAAAATATGAAAGAACTAAAGCCCTGGATCAAAACAGAAGAGATTTTGACCAAAATCATCCCTCATATTTCACCCCAACTTTCACTACATCCTTATGATATCCCACTTAATCCAAAATATCCTTTAAATTTCTCAAAGTGAATAAAAAACATCCCTCCGTTAATAGTGCCGTCTATGTACGACGAAATTTTTCTCTTTCCATGTGACTTCTCTTTTCCCTTTATTTCTCTCAAAATCTTTATTCTTGCCTCCGAATCTTCCTTTTGACAGAACAAAAAGGCACTTTTCGGAAGCTGGAAGTAAGTTTTCTAATGATTAAACAATTTATTCTTGGGTGAAGCTTCTATCTCTGTAAAATTGACACCTTGCTGTTGAATCTGTAACAGAGGTTAGTTACTAACGGTAAGTCTTAATACATTTTAGTTTTCTTGATTTGTTTTAGTTATGAAAGAGCTGATGCTTCACACTTCTCTATTATTTAACAAAAATTACTATGTCGACAAATTCAATGTTCAGAAGTCAAGCAATATATGTTGATTCTGGTAATGAATCAGATTATGAACAGTTTGAAGATTCAGATCATGAAGATGACATTTTATTTGATCAAAATATTGATCTTTCTGTTGAAACTTTTCCTATCAATATCGAAAGAACTGCGAGAATAAATGATGATCGTGAAGAGTTTGTTAGTAAAGAGTTGCAAAAGAAGATGCAAAATGAAGATGACGACTTAGATTGTGTTATTTTTAGTGACATGGAAAGCTTGAATAGTGACAGCGATACATCTAATGAAGATTTTAACTTTCCAAAGCATAATCCCAAGGTGATGCTAATCCTAAGTCAGCATTAGGACAAATATTTCAAAACAAAAAAGAGTTCAAGGAAGCTGTTACTACTCATGAGATTAAAAGAGGAAGGACAGTCGAGTGGATAAAGGATGACTCAGTAAGAGCAAGGGGAGCATGTAAGCATCGTCCCTCTTGTAAGTGGGTAATTCTAGCTTCAAAAATGAATAGGGACAAAAATTTTCAGATAAAGACTTACATCTTTGAGCATACATATTTTTGTGGGAATGTCAAGAATCAGAATGGCACTTCCAGTTTGATTGCAAAGAAATATGTCGATAGAATCAAATCAACCAGAGAATGGAAAAAATCAAAATTCAAAGATGAAGTCAGTAGAGAGCTGGGAGTAGATGTATCTTTATGTCAGGCAAGAAAAGCTAAAAAAAGGTCATTTCTCTGATTGATGGCAATTTGAATTACCAGTTTAGCATGTTGTGGAATTATATTAATGAGATCGTACGATCCAATCCCGGAACATCAATTTACATGAAGTTGACACCAAATGAGACCCCTAACAATCCGTCTAGATTTCAAAGATTATACATTTGTTTTGCAACATGTAAACATGGCTTTAAGGTAGGTTGTAGAAAGATAGTTGGTGTTGATGGTTATTGGTTGAAAGATTCTATGTATGGTGCACAATTGCTTGCTGCTGTTGGTTTAGATGGCAATAACAATATCTTTCCTATAGCCTATGCCATTGTGGAAAAAGAGTGCAAGGATATATAGCAGTGGTTTTTGAACTATTTGGCAATTGATATTGAAATAGAAGAGCAATATCTATGGACATTCATGTCAGATAAGCAAAAAGTCCTTCTTGAAGCTTTTAAGGAAGTGTTACCAGACGTTTCTCACAGATTTTGTGCTGGACACTTGCACAATAATTTTAAAGCTAACGGATTCCCTGGTCATGCATTAAAAAAGGCTTTTTGGAAAGCGGCTAGAGCAACAACTGTGGAAGTGTTTGATATGCATATGTTGGAGATATGTGAATTGGATAAAAAAGCATATGAATGGCTTCTGAGTAAGTTACCAAGTGAATGAACTAGATCTCACTTCTCACCACTTTCAAAGTGTGATATTCTATTAAATAATGTGTGTGAGGTCTTCAATAGTCTCATTCTTGGTGCTAGAGATAAGCCCATTATCAAACTTTTGGAGATCATAAGACGTATACTCATGGCTAGGATTGCATTCAATAAGGATAAAGCTGAAAAGTGGGCAAGAATTGCTTCTGGTTATATTCCTAGAAAGGGTGACTCATGGAATTATGAAATCATAGGGTCTACTGATATTGACACTTGGGTTGTGGACTTGTATAACAAGATATGTAGTTGTAGAAAATGGAAATTATCTGGAATATCTTAAAAACATGCTATTTGTGCTATATGGATGAAAAAAAGATGACATTATAGACTATGTGCACGATTGTTACAAGGTTGAGACATATAAGAAACTATATACAACCATATTGCCTATGAACGGGCAAGATTTATGACCAAAATCATCTAATCCGCAATCGCTGCTGCCACTTTATTTAAAAAATAAGAAAGGAAAGAAACAAAGATTAATAAAGAAAGAAGTTGATGAGCCTGGAGCCTCAAGGACTAGGATGAAAAGGATACAAAATTCAATTGATTGTAGCAAGTATGGTAGATTCGGTCATAACAAAAGAAGTTGCTCTTTATTTAATGTTGTTGAACCAGAACCAACAAACTTTCCTTCATCTTTGGACCCTATTATGGTTGAGAACACATCAAGTTGGAAGCAAGAATTTGCTTCTTTCCGTGACAAACTTCCAGGGAGATACATATATCAATAATGGTTGTCTTACTTTGCGATAATGAATTTATTTAACTTAAGGTCCTTTTATTTCCTTTTCAGGTTAGAAGAGGATAGTAGCAGGAGAGTGAGCTTCAAGTTGCATAGCATCGTAGACGTTGACAACCGTTATCATTTTGTTCATTTCATGATGACATAATTAATTTGGGAATGAATCAAGTTCATTTTGTAATGTGATGACTTCTAAGTAAATTAAGTTCATTTTGTATGACTTAATTGTGAAGTTTTCAGACTTTGACTTTCTGCATTTGTGCTTAATTTCATGTTTCTGGACTTCTTTTAGTTTCTACACCATGATTTAATATAATCTACACTTTTTTCTGTATTCTATGCATATCTTTTGGGTTTTTACACATATTTTAACCTTGTATGTATAGCATAATTCTCACTCCAAGGAGGTTTTAGATGAATTTTCTTGCAACTCCCTAGCTCTGCCAGTGTGACCATCCCGTATAAAAGCATAATATGTTAGGAAGAGAGTATTGCTTAACAACTTAATTATATATTTCAGCTGATACACTTGACCCTCTATATAGCGATGGCTCATGCTGGTCTTGATTTCACAATTTTCATTCTTTATGCTGTTGGCAAATTTCTTGAAGAATATTTAAGACCCATTTTGTAGGTTGTGCTTTTTTCGGTACCTCTAAGAGGAATTCAGCAAGTCCTTGTTGCATTCTGATCTGAAACTTTAAAGCTGGGCCTTACCCAGACTATTTTGGCTATTCCCGTTGTTGTATTCAGGATTTATGTGGGCATACTTGTTGATATAAGAGAAATGATTTTCAGTGTTGTTCTTCGGAGACAAAAAGGTAGTGTCTTGAGGCGTAATCAAAGTGGATTTTTTATGTTGTTGAGGTAGCTAGTCTCTTTTTGGGTGTTTGTCTTGGCATATAAGCAAATTGGTCTGTATTGATCAGTTGCTCTTCTTGCAGTGGGATTTATGTTTCCTGCTAACAATGGATGCAATAACGTCTTTTAGGAGTCATAGCTTTCGTAGACTGTCCACGTCGGCTTTCTTCACTAGAGGGATATTGAAAAGATTGAAAACCATTGTAGCAGTAGGACTTATTATGGGGTTGGGCGTAGGATACTTGGCAGTGTTTGTCATAGCATATGAACAAATTGGTCTGTTTTGATCAGTTGCTCTTCTTGCAGTGGGATTATGTTTCCTGCTAACAGTAATAACTCTACAATGGATGCAGTAACGTCTTTTAGTTTGTAGACTGTCCATGTCGGCTTTCTTTACTAGAGGGATATTGAAAACCATTGTGGCGTAGGACTTAGTATTAGGTTGAGCGTAGGATCCTTGGCAGGTACTATTTTCTTCTCTAACGCGATTGGAGTGGAAGAAAGAGATGTTGTATTTGCATTTTTGACGAGTTCGAGCAATATAACAGTTAGTAATGTATAAGGGTGTAGAAATTAGTTGAGAAAGTATTATTAGCTTGGGATATGTAATGAAAATAGAGTTCCGACATGAATCAAGACTAAGAACAGAGAGTAAGACTGCACAAGTAAGACTTTGAAGGCAGTCTACCTTCCTTATGAATCTTTCAAAAGGCAATATAGACAGATAGAGCGTGCAGTTCTCTCCGGTGAGATTTCAGGACTTGATTTCAGAGGAGCTCTGTTACTCTTTAGGGAGTCCAGGGAGTTAAACTTATTGAAATTGTGCGAAGGATAGAAGAGTCGATTCCAAAAGTCATTTTTCTTCTTGAAGTAGCAGTTAAAAGATGCATCAACTATACTGGTGATTCTGAGATGGATGAGCTAATTCCTATATGTAATTTCAACTCTATCAATGCCAATTCCTACATGTCATGCTACATTTCAGATATGTTTTTCAACACCAAAAGACCAGCTCAAGGATCTTATCACATTGGATTCAGGGAAACGACTTGATCTTCCTACTGCTAACCTTGTCTGTAATATCAGTTTAGAATAATGACTACTTCTTAGTCATGCTGTTATTACAAGAATGCATTATGCTGTTCTTACAAGAATGTATCTCGAATTGTGCTGCAGAAGTACAATACCAAATCCATTTATTTTAGGGAGCTTAGTTTTCCCCTCTCTGTCTCTCCATAGTTAACAATTGCGTTTACTTTCTAGACCATGACAAATTTTTGTACAAATATGTTCTCGAGCTATATGTACGTAGAATTATGTGGAGTGAAGAAGCCTAACGAAAAGGTTCCACCAGCTGAAACCATTTTCTGATTACCAGTGATCGATTTCCCCACCTCGATACTTTTTTCACTTGCAAAAAGCATTGAGCAAGAGCTAGAAAATACAAGTAAAAGAACTAGGACACTATCCAACTCCATTATTTTTCCCTGTACAACTCTGTGTTTGCTACTTTGTCCCACGCTTTGATTTTTAATTATTTTAGCCAAGAAAGTGCACCACTACTCGTACTTCCACCAAGTTGGATTCAAAGAAGAGAATGTGCTTTATTACCACAATTTTTATAACAAAGAGTACGCACGAAGATAACCTTTAGCAACACATTAGAAAGTATATCTGTTACCATATTTTTTTTTTTTGGTTACTATGAATCTTCTAAGGCTTTTGGGGGTTATGAAGGCAGAGAAATGCATTTATGCCATCACAACTTTTAACTCTACCGTATGCAGTTATCTACCCACTTTAATATAGTCTACTCTACTACTAGGAAGATTAATTCAACTGGATCCTCGACTTTTTGTTTTTTGTACATATTATCAAAACCCCACCTTTCCATTCTCACACTGTAGACTGATTGGCCAAAGAAGTTAGAAAAGGTGTTAGGGCTCTAATTGTGTTAAATATATTTGATTGAACGGGGAGTGTTGAGTGTATGAAGGCCTTACCCTACCTTGAGAGGTTGAGAGACTATTTCAATAGATCCTCGGCTTAAATAATAGAGAGAGAAATATGAATACTATAGTGTATTGTTAATTTGAAAGAAATGTGAAGGTAACAGTGTCATGCCGAATGTCTGATGCTCTTGGGAATAAATTGATCAGTTTGAACAACAGACATTGCAAATGAAGGGATTTTCATTTTCTGAAAAGGGTTAAGAATTATTTGGTTCTATTTCAGGAAACAAAAAGTAATTCAATATAAATAAACAATTACTATATGATAACTGAATAGTATTGCTTGGGCTCTTCAAAAATGTGGAGGGGCGTGTGCATAATACTTTTAGTTCATTTTTGTAAGAACCCAACATGAGTACAACATTATTTTTGAAGAGTTTAACTCTATCACCAGTAAGCTGATTCACAACTTTGTCAATCTTTTGAAATTGATATGGCTATCTGACTTTGTACAGAAATTGGCGCGGTCCAGATCAAACCTATTGTCCTCGGGAGAATAACTCTACAAGATAGA
>NC_061117.1:210763233-210764602 GCF_002878395.1 Capsicum annuum
CTTATTGAGGTAGCCTTTTCCTACATACACTTCTCCTTTACTAAGTACAATTTTTCCGAAAATAAATACATATTTGAATCCGTTCTTGTCTAGAAGTGAAACTGAAATCAAGTTCTTCCGTAACTCCATAACATACAAGACATTGCTAAGTGTCAACACTTTGCCAGAAGTCATCTTCAAGTACACTTTTCCTGTTCCTTCCACTTTTGCAGTAGCGGAGTTTGCCATGTAAATCTTTTCTTCTACTTGAGCCAGAGCGAACATCGAAAACAACTCCTTGTTAGCACAAACATGACGGGTGGCACCAGAATCCATCCATCATTCGCGAGGATTTCCCACCAAGTTTCATTCGAAAAGCATAGCACACAGATAATCTATTTCTTTCTTAGATTCAGCCAGATTTACTTGTTCCGTCTTTTTCCCTTTCTTTGGGGCATGACAATTCGTAGACTTGTGGCCAATCTTTCCATAGTTGACGCACTTTCCCTTGAATTTCTTCTTGGGTTGATTGCTTTCATTTTCAGCTTTCTTTCGCTTTTTAGAGTTATTTTGGTCATCTTCTACAATATTTGCTCCACTCATTGCAGAATCGTCTCTTGACCTTCTTTCCGCAGCCTTATTATCTTTTTCAATGCGTAGTCGTACAATCAGATCTTCGACTGACATCTCCTTACATTTGTGTTTCAAATAACTTTTGAAGTCTTTCCATATAGGTGGTAGCTTCTCTATTATTGCTGCTACTTGAAACACTTCATTCACAATTAAACCTACAATAAAGTTCATGTGGATACTAAGAACATTTTTAAATTATTCAACAACGGTATTTATCAAAATCATACCTTTCGCTAGGAGATCATGGATGATCACTTGTAGTTTCTGCACTTGGGAAACAACACACTTGTTGTTTATCATTTTGTACTCCAGGAATTTTGCAACAAAAAACTTTTTAGTTCCGACATCCTCTATCTTGTACTTCCATTCTAGCGCTCCCCATAACTCTTTTGCAGTATTGGTTCCGCTATACACATTATAAAAGTCATCTTGGAGACCACTCAAGATATAATTCCTGCAAAGGAAATTTGAGTGTTTTCAAGCCTCCACAATCACGAAGCGTTCTTTTTCAGAGGTTCCCTCGGGTACTTCTAGAGCTTCCTCAATCGTGAACGTTTGAAGACACAGAGTTGTGAGGTAGAAGAACATTTTCTGTTGCCATCTCTTAAAGTCAATACCCGTGAACTTTTGGGTTTCTCCGCCAGTACCATAGCTTGCGGAGCATTAGTACGACTCGTCGTGGCAATACTAGTTGACGCCATTGTCATTCTAGCATCATGCATTTGACTATCAGTCATCATTTTCCTATCACCACAAG
>NC_061117.1:210764702-210766377 GCF_002878395.1 Capsicum annuum
GAACATTTTCTGTTGCCATCTCTTAAAGTCAATACCCGTGAACTTTTGGGTTTCTCCGCCAGTACCATAGCTTGCGGAGCATTAGTACGACTCGTCGTGGCAATACTAGTTGACGCCATTGTCATTCTAGCATCATGCATTTGACTATCAGTCATCATTTTCCTATCACAACAAGAAAGAACCTTTAGCAAGTCAAAATACTACTAATAAAGTTACAGCAACTTTAAACACCTCTTGTTTCTAGTTTAACGATGAAGTTTTTATGACTTTCAGTCGTCAACCGAGTGATCTTTAACCTGTGATGAAGATTTTATGTCTTCAAATAACTAGTTAAGTTCAAACAGAGTAGAAATCTAAAAGCTTTAATCTCCAGAAATCAAGCAATACAGATTCCCCAAAAAAAAACTAGTGAAAAGAAAATTTCACCAAATAAGCAAAAAAAAATATTTTTTTTTTCAAAAATTATTCCTTAAGATTGTTGTTTTTCAACGTTTTCGAGTACAAGAATCAGTAATTTGACACAACAACTTCAACACTAGTTCAAGTTTAAAACAAGAACACTATGAAGAACAACAACACCCTCAACATAAAATCAAAGCGATCTTTCTAAGAAGTGTGTTTTATTTTTTCAGAAATTTAGATGAAACAGAAATGTAAAGCCAAGTCCCCCAACTTCATGGAGTGTCCTTAAGAAATAATTTCCCTCACTGTACCCGAGGTTTTGGAATCTTCCTCCCAGGATAAAATGGCTTTCAATCCAACTATAGTGGTACCTCAAATAATTGGATTCGTCGAACTCACTCAACGATTTGATTGATCACAAGGAATGTTTTGAAGACAAGAAGAGTTTGTATTTCAGAACCATCATCATCTTAATCAACCTCCGGACTTATCGGATATCAATACATCATCAACAGTAACCTCCGGCCTTGTCGAGTATCAATATCATCACAATAGTATCCTCTGACCTTGTCGGGTATAAACATATCATCATAATAGTCATTATTGAATAACATATACTAAAATATTCATTAAAAAATAGTCATATCACCATAGAATATCTATCTACTCAATACTTCCCAACTACTCATTATTAGCTAACCAACACTTATTATAATAGAATCATTAGTTTGCTAGTCATCACATAACCTCTAGTTATTAGCCTAAACCTTATCCTTCACATAATCCTTATTCATGGGATAACAACTAACCACTATTTATTTAATAGCCAACATCTAACATCTAGTCAAGGTTCATCACTAGACCAAAACTGATATTTATTCACCATTCATTATTATCAACTAATCATCCTATATCTGTTAATCATTACTGGACAACATATTACTATTTGTCACCTAACCATCTTTTATTAACCGGCACCGTTCATTATCTAACCATCTTTTACCAAGTAATTCTTGCTTAATTGTTCATTAGTTAACCATTTAGCAACTATTCAAAGTTATTAACTGGTCCCCTCTTATTACCAATATCTCTTATTATCTAGCTTCATTAACACACAACTCCTTGTTTATCGACTAATCGACATCACGAACTTAGTAAGCAATACCAACTAATATTCACCTATACTAGCTACCATGTTTCAACTAAGCAAGATTCATTAACTAATACATTAGATTTCTTGCCATCACTAGTATCTACTCAATAAAGTCGTAAG
>NC_061117.1:210769377-210776155 GCF_002878395.1 Capsicum annuum
CAATAATCATTTTATTGCTTTATATTTCGTAATTAGTTATGTTAACCGAACAGATCTGGATTAGTAATAATATAGTTTTCTTTCTGCTTCTACTAATAATTACCAGAAAGCAAATAAAGGTTATTAATATTAGTTAAAATTGGGTTAAGCGAATTGTTAGATTATGGTAATTTGTAATATATTCTTACCACAATAGTAATCAAAAATATTATTTTTTCCTGCAAAAGTAAATAGAGTCTTTTAGTTTTGATTATCCATTAGTTAAAAGAATTTGATATAGTAACAACTAATATTGCCACTATTTTAAATGTTCTCTCTCAGAAAAAGTATCTACAAATGTAGTCTTACTATATGAAACAAAATCTATATCAATATCTCTCTCTATATATAATATATAATATAATATATTAATATAATATATTAAAAGTGTGAAAATCCTTAAAAAAGTGAATTGAACTTTTTTCCCTTCATTAAAAGTCCCTGCTTTAGACAAAATCGTCCTTTTCACTATTTCTCCTAATATTTAAGAGTTGAAAATTAATTAAATATATTTATGATAAAAACTTTTCCTTATTAGAATACATCAGATTTTCTATATCTTTTTTCTAATTTAATAGTTGAAAATTAATTAAATATATTTATGATTAAACCTTTCCTTATTAGAAGTCATCAAAACTTATTAGAAGTCATCAAAATTAATGTCAACTGATACTTTTTCTATTAGTTTAAGAATTCTAAATCAACTAAATTTAATTTTAAGAAGATTTGAAAAATCTATAAATAAATATAAAACTATTAGAATAAGAAAAAATTAAGAAGTTTCAGATTTTTAAATGTTTTAAGTATATAATGGAATATAATTAATAAATTTGTAAAGATTTGACTTTAATAATAAGGAAAGATTTTATATATATATATATATATATAAAAAAATAATCTAATACAAATGTGATTCAAATTGATGCGTCTCTCTTAGTCTGTGTCAACAAGGGAAAGATGTATGCAAACACAAAAGTGATGATCCATCATCCACTTGGAACTGGTAAAACTTATATGTGTATATGTTTATGTTTACATTATTATATTAAAGTGTGAACATTTTTGAAAAGTGATTGAATTTTTACACTTTATTAAAAATCTTCGTAATAGATAAAATCATTTAATTTTAAATAATCAAATGTTACACGTGCGAAGGATGTGCGGTTACACTAGTTTTTTAAAATACAACATAGTTAGAAGAAACCAAAATTGAAAAGATAAATCATAGTAAATAAATGCATGTATATTAGAAGCCGATGTCAAATTCAATAACTTAAAAAAAATGACCGACACCATAAGAAAAAATATAAATGATAAGGCAAGTGAGGAATAAAAACTTAGGAGTAGGAAAAACACTATTTCAAAGACCAGTTAGCAGCTATCTATTTCTCATCGATCATCGATCATCTTGTTGTTTTTCAACGTTTTCGGGTACAAGAATTTGTAATTTGACACAATAACTTCAACACTAGTTCAAGTTTAAAACAAGAACACTATGAAGTACAACAACACCCCCAACACAAGATCAAAGTGATCTTTCTAAGAAGTGTGTTTTATTTTTCAGAAATTAAGATGAAACAGAAATGTAAAGCCAAGTCCCCCGACTTCACGGAGTGTCCTTAAGGAATAATTTCCCTCACTGTACCCAAAGTTTTGGAATCTTCCTCCCAGGATAAAATGGCTTTCAATCCAACTATAGTGGTACCTCAAATAATTGGATTCGTCGAACTCACTCAACGATTTGATTGATCACAAGGAATGTTTTGAAGACAAGAAGAGTTTGTATTTCAAAAAAAAATTTCATTTTAAAACCTGTGGATAAATGTAGGTTTATATAGTCATCAAGTGCCCCTTTCGAAAGGTGGCAATGGTTCATCCGAAAAGGTGTATCCTTTGGAAGAGTCATGTCTGTTCATTCAAAATATTGTGTCTTTTTCTAAACAGACACAACTATCTGAATAGTCACTCCTTTTTCAAAATAATATGTCTTTTCCCGTGTCCCTCCTTTTTCCATCCACACCTATTGAACCTAACAATCCCTCACATGAATGAGGAATAACTATTCTTTGTAAAACTTTACGGAAAAATATGTGACCATCAAACAAAGACTGATTGCATCAGGATAAGTGGATTTTCCTTTAAACTTTTCATAGTGAACATGCATCGGATGGACTCGGTCAATCGGTAGATTTGATATCTTTGAACTGTCGAGCTTTAATGTACACATAGACAACACATGTCACACAATCAGCTTTTTATCATTTATGATTCTCACGGTTTTGTTATTTTCAGCCATGAACACGTCCCGGTTTCATGAGAGCTTAGAGAATAGGCCTTTACTAATATTCTCTTTAAAGCGGCTTCCACTTCGCCCTCACATAGGTGATTTCTAAATGTTCAATCCTATAGATTAAACTATTGGTCAAATCTGCCAAAGTTTGATGATCATTAAAAGAATTTTCACTTTAAGTCTTATCCCTGTTTACTAAACATTGTCTACATCATAAGAATGAGTTGGTATTTTGACAATGTTGAACCTGTCAGACACAACTTTGTTTGATCTCCTTGAACCTAACTCTTAGGATCTCCAGTCTACTAGGTAGAGTTACCGCCATGCTGACTTGTACTAGGCCTTAAACCCATTCCTTGGATGTTCTCTCAACTCTTTCTCTAGATAGGCCTTCTGTAAGTGGATCCGACACATTATCCTTTGACTTCACATAGTCAACAGTGATAATTTCACTAGAGAGAAGTTCTCTAACGGTATTATGTCTCCTTCTTATGTGACAAAATTTACCACTATACATCATGTTCCCTGCCCTACCTATCGCCGCTTGGCTATCACAGTGTATACATCTTGGTGCCACTGGTTTGGGCCAATAAGGAATATCTTTCAAGAAATTTCGGAGCTATTCTGCTTCTTCACCAGCTTTATCCAATGCGATAAATTCAGTTTCCATTGTTGAGCGAACAATACAAATTTGGATGATATCCAAGAGACCGCTCCTCTACCGATAGTAAATACATATCCACTCGTAGATTTTACTTCATTCGATCCGATGATCCAATTTGCATTACTATATCCTTCAAGTACCGCGGGATATTTATTATAATGCAAAGCGTAGTCTTGAGTGTATTCCCAAAACTCTTTTCATTGCCAACCAATGTGTTTTGTTGGGATTACTCGTGTACCGACTTAACTTACTAATAGCGCATGCTATGTCTGGTCATGTACAATTCATTATATACATTATACATCCCAATACTCTTACTTACTCCAATTGTGAGTCACTTTCACCTTCACATCCAATGGAGTCTTGGAAATACCAAATTCCATATACTTGAATTTGTCAAGTACCTTTTCAATGTAATGAGGCTGTGGCAATGCCAACTCTTGTGAAGTTCTACGGATTCTTATCCCTAAGATCACATCCACAACTCCAAGTTTTTTCATATCGAACTTGCTCTCGAGTATTTGTTTCATTACATTTATACCTGAAATGTCTCTACTGATGATCAATATATCATCCACATATAAACACACAATGACTTGTTGATTTGGAGTGTCTTTAATATAAACACATTTACCACATTCATTAGTTTTGAATCCGTTTGCCAACATGGTTTCATCAAACTTTACATGCCGTTGCTTAGCTGCTTGTTTTAGTCCATAAAGTGACTTAACAAGTTTACACACCTTATTTTCTTTTCCTGGAATCACAAAACCCTCAGGCTGTTCCATGTAAATTTCTTTCTCCAATTCACCATTTAGGAATGCGATTTTCATATCCATTTGATGGATTTCAAGACCATATACTGCTGCCAAGGCAATTAATATTCAAATCGACGTTATCTTTGTTACCGATGAGTATGTATCAAAGTAATCAAGACCTTCTTTTTGTTTGAAGCCTTTTATTACTAGTCTTGCCTTGTATTTGTCAATAGTACCATCCGCTTTTATTTTCTTTTTGAAGATCCATTTAGATCCTAAAGGTTTATTTCCTGGAGGAAGATCAACCAACTCCTACGTATGGTTGTTTAAGATTGAATCAATCTCACTATCGACCGCCTCTTTCCAAAATAATGAGTCCGAAGACGCCATCGCTTCCTTAAATGTTTGAGGCTCATTTTCTAAGAGAAACATTACAAAATACGATTCAAATGAAGTTGACGTTCTTTGACTGTACTACGTCTTGGATTCTCATCATTATGTACATTCTTACTTGATTTATCTCGAGGTCGTTTAAACCCTCCACTAGACTGTTCATGTCTAGTTTTATATGGATAAATATTTTCAAAGAATTTAGCGTTATCTGATTCAATTACCGTATTTTCATGAATATCCGGATGTTCGAATTTATTAACCAAAAATCAATACGCTTTACTACTTTTAGCATATCCTATAAACATACAGTCCACCGTCTTAGGTCTTATCTTAACCCTTTTAGGCATAGAAACTTGGACCTTTACTAGACATCCCCACACTTTATAATATTTCAAGTTGGGTTTCCTTCTTTTCTATTTTTCATAAGCAATTGATTATGTCTTACTATGGTGAACTCTATTGAGTATTCGGTTGGCTGTAAGGATAGCCTCCCCCCACAAATTTTGTGATAAACCTGAACTTATAAGTAAGACATTTATCATTTTCTTCAAAGTTTGTTTTTTTTTTTCCGCAATTCCATTTGATTGAGGTGAATACGGGGCCGTAGTTTGATGGAAAATTCCATTCTCTACACATATTTCGGCGAAGGGAGATTCATATTCTCCGCCCATACCACTTCTTATCATTTTTATCTTTTTCTCTAACTAATTTTCAACTTCAGTTTTATATTGCCTAAACGCATCTATTGCTTCATCCTTACTATTTAGCAAATAGACATAACAATATCTAGTGTAATCGTCAATAAAAGTTATGAAATACTTTTTCCCGCCACGTGATGGTGTTGACTTCATATCATAAATCTCAGTGTGTATTAAGTTTAAAGGATTAAATTCCTTTCAAAGTTTGACAAAACTTCTAAGTTAATCATTTTTCGTAATATTTTGTAGGTAACATGGACTAATCGTTCATGCCACAAATTGAGAGACTCAAGCAAGTAAGAAGAATTTGAACTTTTATTGATTTCAACATTCATTACATTCTTTTTGAATAGGCCCTTATTGAGGTAGCCTTTTCCTACATACACTTCTCCTTTACTAAGTACAATTTTTCCGAAAATAAATACACATTTGAATCCGTTCTTGTCTAGAAGTGAAACTGAAATCAAGTTCTTCCGTAACTCCATAACATACAAGACATTGCTAATTGTCAACACTTTGCCAGAAGTCATCTTCTAGTACACTTTTCCTGTTCCTTCCACTTTTGTAGTAGTGGAGTTTGCCATGTAAATCTTTTCTTCTACTTGAGCCAGAGCGAACATCGGAAACAACTCCTTGTTAGCACAAACATAGCGGGTGGCACCAGAATTCATCCACCATTTGCGAGGATTTCCCACCAAGTTGCATTCGAAAAGCATAGCACACAGATAATCTATTTCTTTCTTAGACTCAGCCAGATTTACTTGGTCCGTATTTTTCCCTTTCTTCGGGGCACGACAATTCGTAGACTTGTGGCCAATTTTGCCATAGTTGACGCACTTTCCCTTGAATTTCTTCTTGGGTTGATTGCTTTCATTTCCAGCTTTCTTTCGCTTTTTAGAGTTATTTTGGTCATCTTCTACAATATTTGCTCCACTCATTGCAGAATTGTCTCTTGACTTTCTTTCTGCAGCCTTATTATCTTTTTCAATGCGTAGTCGTACAATCAGATCTTCGACTGATATCTCCTTACATTTGTGTTTCAAATAGTTTTTGAAGTCTTTCCACATAGGTGGTAGCTTCTCTATTATCGCTGCTACTTGAAACGCTTCATTCACAATTAAACCTACAATAAAGTTTATGTGGATACTAAGAACATTTTTAAATTATTCAACAACGGTATTTATCAAAATCATACCTTTCGCTAGGAGATCATGGATGATCACTTGTAGTTTCTGCACTTGGGAAACAACAGACTTGTTGTTTATCATTTTGTACTCCAGGAATCTTACAACAAAAAACTTTTTAGTTCCGACATCCTCTATCTTGTACTTCCATTCTAGCGCTCCCCATAACTCTTTTGCAGTATTGGTGCCGCTATACACATTATAAAGGTCATCTTGGAGACCACTCAAGATATAATTCCTGCAAAGGAAATTTGAGTGTTTTCAAGCTTCCACAATCACGAAGCATTCTTTTTCAGAGGTTCCCTCGGGTACTTCTAGAGCTTCCTCAATCGTGAACCTTTGAAGACACAGAGTTGTGAGGTAGAAGAACATTTTCTGCTGCCATCTCTTAAAGTCAATACCCGTGAACTTTTGGGTTTCTTCGCCGGTACCATAGCTTGCGGAGCATTAGTACGACTCGTCGTGGCAATACTAGTTGCCGCCATTGTCATTCCAACATCATGCATTTGACTATCAGTCATCATTTTCCTATCACAACAAGACAGAACCTTTAGCAAGTCAAAATACTACTAATAAAGTTACAACAACTTTAAACACCTCTTGTTTCTAGTTTAACGATGAAGTTTTTATGACTTTCAGTCGTCAACCGAGTGATCTTTAACCTGTGATGAAGATTTTATGTCTTAAAATAACTAGTTAAGTTCAAACAGAGTAGAAATCTAAAAGCTTTAATCTCCAGAAATCAAGCAATA
>NC_061117.1:210779155-210789533 GCF_002878395.1 Capsicum annuum
TGTACGTTGGTTCTTTTCTCCCACTTTTTATATATGCTTTGAATTTTATACTTTGAAGAAGCATTCAAAGGAAAGGGACGTACTTCTTTGGATTTTCTCAATCTATATATACCATTGTATTTATTATCTTTTAAAAATATTTTATTTATAATCAACTCCATAACTCAAACCACTTTATTTTCATAACTTATGTTCCAATAATATCCAATACTATACCTTTTAACTCATACATTCTCATTTCATAACTTTTACTATTAATTATTTTCATTATTCCTATGTCTTTTCAAATCCATAACCCTCAAAATCATCGATCTAATAAATAAATAAATACATTAGAGGAGGACTTCACTATAGCGAATCGTTTTGGTGTTGTTATGTTTTGTACAGAACGATTCACTTTTTAGGAGTTTCCCCCATATTGTTTGTTCCTTGATTTCATGAATGTGGTGCTTAAAAAATGTATCGACCCAACTTTAAACCATGCATGGAAGATGATCAACGACAAATAAATAGAAGCTAACTGATCTTTGAAATTGTATTTTTCCTCATCCTAGGCTCTTATTGCTCACTTGCGTCATCATTTGTATTTTTTCTCATGGTATTGATCATTCTTTTTTAAGTTATTGAATTTCACATCGGCTTCTAATATACATGCATTTATTTACTATGATTTATCTTCTCCATCTTGTTTTTTCCTAATTATGTTGTATATTTTAAAATTTTTTGTTTCACGTAGTAAGACTAAGGATAATAATATTTATTATTCATAGCCTCTTTTTTAGAGAACATTCAAAATAGTGGCAATATTAGTTGTTATTATATCAAATCCTTTTAACTAATGAATAATCGGGACTAAGAGATTTTATTTACTTTTGCAGAAAAAATAATATTTGTGATTACTATTGTGATAAAAATACATTACAATTAACATAATCTAACAGTTCTCTTGACCTAATATTAACTAACATTCATAACCTTTATTTATTTTCTTGTAATTATTAATAAAAGCAGAAAGAAAACTATATTACTAATCTAGATCTGTTCGATTAACATAACTAATTACGAAATACAAAGCAATAAAAAGATTATTGCCTTAATTTCAACTAGAGTAAAAGATTCACAAAAAAGATATAGATTGATTGACTAAGAATTTAATTTCTTTCTTTTAATTTATATTTCGAAAGTTACACATTTCTTTATACTCTCATCTATTTAACTAGAAGAAACTATAAAAAACAAAATTTTCATTATCTAACAAAATACTTAATCACAAATAAAGATTTTATAATGTAATCAAATATTTATAATTAATTATCATATGCATATAATTAAACAAAATCATTCTCTTTCTTATAATTTACAACAATATCTAGAAGAAGTTCAACCCAAAAGGAAATAAAAAAAAGATAACTTATTTAATAGAGTTAAGTGACGTAATACGTGACAAAAGGGCTAAATAACGTAATATGTGACAAAAGAACTTGCCAAGAAAGGAAAACAATTAAAAAAAAAGGTAACCAAGAAGAACTTAACAGAAGATTTTAATATACTCTACGTACTTACCAAGTTCATACATGATTAAAAAGGAGAAAAAAATTCCAGGAGTTCTAGAAGCACACGCTTGGAATGGTGGGCCCTTCAGTCTCTTTTCCATCAAGGAAAGTGTACTTTGACAACTAGATATATAAAATCCCATCCCAGTAGAGGAGAGAACAAAGTCACAAGCAAACAATTCTCTCTCTTCATATTCAACAAACAATTCTCTCTCTTCATATTCAACCATAGTAAAACAAACATGCAAGAAGAATATTTATGCCCCAGCTTTAACAGTTTTGGATATTTATCAGAAATAGCCGCTAAAGCCTCTGATGAATTTCAGGCGGAGGAGAACGATAGCTTAGACGGCGAGGACGATTTTGAATTCTCTTTGGTCTCTGAAAATCCGGATACCTCAACCGTGGAATTCATCTATGATGGTCAAACTAAATTTCAGCCAATTTTCCATGTTTTCAACCGTGATCTATTGCTAAACGATGAATTGGATTATAAGAAAGTGAACGACGAGGCATCGGAGAATGTGGATAGTTCAATTAGCATTCCGTTGGAGAATTTATTTATAGACACACGGAAATCGACGACTTCGTCAACGTCATCGGAAGCGGATGAATTAGAGACGATACCTCCCGGTACGTATTGTGTATGGAAGCCGAAGATAAGCGAGTCATCACCGGAAAAATGTAAGAAGAGTAAATCAACAGGATCAGTGTCAAAGCGGTGGCCGAGGATTCAAGATTTGTTACGGCGGTGTAATAGCGACGGAAAGGACAGTATTATATTTCTCACACCGAAAAAGGCAATTGAAAACGAAACAGGAAGATCAAAAAATTCCAATGCGGTCGCGAAGCTAGCTGGAAACTCGAAGCAGAAGAAAGGAAGTGCCATCGGAGGAGAGAAAGAGTTACCAGCGGCACTGTATTACGTACAAAATAGAGCGGGTAAAGAAGTTGCTAAGAATAGGAGAAAATCATATTTACCCTACAGGAAAGAACTCATAGGATTTTTCGCGATTGGATTGAGTAGAAGTAGTCTTCGTGATTAGCCTTATATTGGGGTCTCTATCTGTTTTGCTTTTGACTACATAGCTTAAATTCTAGTGATACTATTTTGAAAGTTTGTGCAACATAGTTTGTGAGAATTTAGTAGTTTGTCAACTGATATAGTAGCATTATGGAATGACTGTGGCAGCCTTGCCTTGCTGCATTTGTTAGTTTGCTAGTAGTAATTAATCAATTCCATTATGCACTTCATTTGCAACTCTGAAGTTGTTCCTTATTTTGTTACATTTCTGGTTTTCCAAATATTGCTTTTGTTAAGAAGTTACTTTTAGCTTAGCGTATATAAGAGTAGCTTTTGCTTGGCCTCTCAAACCAAACATTTAGACTAGCACTACAGATTACACTGGCTTGCAGCCACTTAATCTAGGTCTACTGACTGTTCCCATTGATTTGTTAGTTGTTGGCTTGGAGCAAAGGTAAAGAGAGGGCTCATATCATCTGGTGCGAGTCTACTACCCTATGACCATAACCCCCACCCTACACATCTCGTTCATGAGCTAGCTTCACAGATGGGGACTAGTGATATGGGTTAGATAGACCATGAGGTTTGGGATAAAAAAAGAGATATTTTCTTGGAGAAAAAATGTTCTGATGTTACGGGTTTAATGTAACTATGTTTCTGTTTCCAAAAGAGGTCGTAGAGCTTAAATACGTATAAAGAGAAAGATGAATTGCACATGAGAAAGAAGGCATTGTTAAAAAAGGATAGAAAAACTAGAGGGATGTTTTTCCATTGGAAAAGTTTGGGTAACTTAAGGGATTATGTTGGTTAAGTATGATACTCTAAGGATGTAATGATAGAAACTCTTTCCTAGTGTGTGATTTGGTTGCTACCAAAGTACAGCATGAATGAATGTATCATACAAGAGCCTGATAGTTTATGAATTATACCTCTGTAATTGACCCTGTTCGGGGGACATCACACAAGAAAAAGGTATTGCTTGATCCTCTTTGTGCTGAAAATACTACGCTAATGCAAACAACATATACATTCCTTTTCCTGTCCAAAGATTACTTCTCTGATGGATTTGGCACTTGTTATGAAACCAGATTAAGAAAAAGGTATTGCTTGATCTCTTTGTGCTGAAAAAGCTACACTAATGCAAAAACATGTATATTCCTTTTCCTGTCCAGAGATTACTTTTTTGATGGATTTGGCACTTGTTATGAAACCGGATTAAGAAAGGTATTGCTTGATCTTCATTGACATGAAAAAGTACTGTTTTCTACTGTAAAATCAATGCAAACAGCATATGCATTCCTTTTCCAGTCAAGAGATTACTTTCTTGATGGATTTGACACTTGTTATGAAACCGGATTAGAATTTCTCATCTGAAGGGAAAGATCATTTGATCATCAGTTTGAAGTTTTATGGTGTACCACTATATCATATACCATACTAGTTCAAACTGACAAGTCCAACTTTATCAACTCTATCAAGCTTGAACATGAATAAGCATCACATCAGCTAGACTGGACTCTTGTGCTGCTGGTATGATATTTCAGTGAGCTTAACTTCCACCTCATGAAGAAGGTTTCCTAGATGATCCTTACTCTGTCCGGGACTTCAGTTTTCTGCAACTTATCATCTGTATGGTTAGCTTCTTTTTACTTACAATAGTATGTACTTGCTAGATCAAGAGACTCCTCCATCTGAGCAAATATTACACTTGCTAAAAATTTAGAAACATACAAGAGATACTTCACTGGGATATGGAAGAGGGTAAAATAGTTTGTCCCATTCTTGTATGTTATGAATCCAATCGATAGTGTTGTTGCTAAGCATCGTACTATTGCCACAAGAAGAAGCTCTTTCAGCAATCCTTTCGATGTACCTCTGCATTTTGGAATAGGTTAGTGTTGTTCCTTTTCAACAACCAAGAAATGAGGAACTTGAAAAACAGTGGAGATGTGCACACTACTTTCCATCATACAAGAGGCTAACTGTTTTTGGTGCACTTACATGCACTGTTTATGAAAAATGTACCTTTTCTGTACATTTTCTTGATGAATTTACCTTTTAATATGTTTGAAGTTGGATTAGAAGATCTAATCTGAATGGAAAGATCACTAATCATCAGTCTGATGCAAGTCTATTGGGGTTAGATATAAAGCAATGATGAATTAGTGAGGATTGTACTAGTTGCATATGGTATATTTGGTCGTCTCTGGTATCTTATGCGCGATTCTTCGGTCAACTTTGTTCTCCCACATAGCAGATAGTAGAATCTTTGGAATCATTTTACATCTATTAGTCTCTAACTCTAAGCATATGTTTGCTTATTCTCTGGCAGGTCTACTCTTGGTAAGTGTTTGTAGAGTTTTTGCATCTTTGGGGTTATTTTCAAAAGGCCCTTGTGGTCCGGCCGACTCCAGGACCTGGGCGCGAGAGCTTAGTGCAATAGACTGCACTTTTCTTTACTAATTGGGGTTATTTCAGACTTGTTACACAGTATATATATTCAGCTGAATTTGGGCCTTGGAAGATTTGAGGGAATTGGATTATCTCCTCTTAGCATTCTTTTCTCACTTTTTGTGGATAACTTTTTTGCCACATCAGGACATAAGATTGACCAAATTTTGTAAATCTCTATGTTATTTTTTCTTCATCCATCGTCTTTGGAACATCTTATATATAAATTATGTACCCAATCCGCTTCGATAAGGTGGTTTCTGATTAAGAAAGCAAGAAGAGTCAGCACTATTACACTCGTTCGATTTGCTAATCTTTTACTTAACCTTGAAATCGATTTACACCTGTTTAAGTTTGGTTTCAAAAATTGATTTTGGCTAAAATACTTGAATCAAATGCAAATACCCTCATCGAAAATATATATATTGGGTATTTATATAATACAAACTAATAGTAGTCGGTATAATTGGAAAATAAGAAAAAGAAATAATGAAGGCTACTAATGCCCTTTTGACTAGGAAAAAAGATACCAGTAATAGTCAGCACTAAGCATTTTGGAAAGTTGGAGATATTTTTGGCTTTTTGACTACTTTGCAATTTGCATGTCCAAATGGAACAATTATTTAGTAAGAATTTCTTTATTCCATTGTCAAAACAACTAGTCAACTTAGCCTCTCATCTTCTCTGGAAGTTCGAATGGATAGGATCCACCTATATAACTTTTTGGCTTTAAGTTATCGATAGACCCTCAAACTTATTTTAAAAATTCAATTAGACTCCTCAACTAAGGTCTGTACCTATTGAACACTTATATTATATAGAAAATTGTTCCTATTAAGCACATTTTGTTAATTAGTAACAAATGGAAAGTATGTGTATTACACGTACAGTGACATGACAAAACGGCCAATTAAATGATGACGCGTGGCATTGAGAGCCCAAATAATTATTAAAAATAATTATAATTTTTTTTAAAAAATAAAATAAAAAAACTGCCATACGGCTCCCGCCCCCCTCCCCCCTCTTCGTCTTCTTCCTTATCTTCTTCATTTTTTGCCTTTCTTATTCTTTTTTCCCTAACCACAAAACTTAATTTTTTTCAAAAAATTAATCTCAAATATAATCTTTTATGGCACACTTTCTTTCTTTAAATTCTTTAATAATTTCAAAGAAAGAAATTTCAAATTCATACTTAAGCTTATCGAAAAACATGGAATTTCGTCGGGAGTGGGGGAAACGGGTTCAAAATACGTGATACATTCTTATGATATTCTTAGTACTTTTCGACAATAATTTAAAGCAAATGGAGATCTCATAGCAGCCATGGGAGTGAGGGGGAAACGGGTTCAAAATTTTCCATTTCCATCGGACTCGGGGTGAGGAAACGGGTTCGTCGATCGCCGTTTTTCGGCGATGGCTCGACCAAAGAAGTCCGCTGGGTCGTAGTGGCCTATTTGGAGCTCCGATAAGAGTCCCGACGCCAGAACTGTGACGGCATCAGTGATGGATCACCATTTTTGCTCAACTTCTTTCTCTCCATTTGCCGTCTCTCTCAGTCGACTTATCCCTCGTTAATTCTCTCTCGTCTCTATCCCTCTCTTCTTTGATCTCTCCCTCCCACTGGTGTGTGTAATATTGTTCACTGTGTGCGTCAAGTTTCTATGTGTGTGTGAATATCTGGTGAGTGAAAATTGTGTGAGTTGTGGAGAAGATGGTGGTGTGTGCTCAATATGTGAATCTGTGTATATTTTCAGTAATTGTGTAAATATTGTGTATGTCATGTGAGTGAGGAAGACGACCAGTTTTAATGAACAGGGGTGGGGGGTTGACGACAAACTTGGGCGTAGGGGTGAGGAAAACGATGAGGGAGGGGAGGGTTTTTTTTTTTTTTTTTTTTTAAAATTAAGAAGTTATAATAATTAAAATTATATTAATAAAATAATTTAAATATAAGTTTTTAATTAAAAAAATAAAATATTAGCCTTTAATCTACTATGCATGTGCCCAAAGGAGAGTGTAACACACTCTCCTTGCCAAATCAGCATTTTGTGCCTGATAGGTACCAATTTTAGCATTTGAGGAGCCTCATAGGTACAAGCCTTAGTTGAGGGGTCTAAGTGAATTTTGCGACAAGTTTAAGTGTCTAGCGATGACTTAAGCCTTTTTATTATGATCATCTAGACATTCTAACTTACCATAGGTATATCATGCTAACACCTTAAGGCTTAAGGAGTGGATTTTCAAATTTAGAGTGTTTACGAGGTCAATTAATTCAAATTAAGGTGTTTAAATGTGTATTTTTAAAATTGAAATATTTAGTTGTCAATTGATTCCCAATTAAGGTAGTGCATTTTTGTATTTCGTTAATTAAAAAGGGACGTTGTGTATTTTGATAGAGTACGAAACCTACAGATTAACTTAGTTTAGCCTAACAGTAGTCTATTAGTGAAATAGGTTGCCTAATGTATTTCAATAAGGCTAAACCAATAAGTAAATAAGACAATGATTTTTACGTGGAAAACACCCGACTCAAAAAGGTGTAAAAAATCATGATCTATACCTCTGCAGGATTTCTCCCCAAATTTACTAAAACACTTTGAGCCTCAACAATCAACAAATTACAAGACTTTTGTAATCTAGAAATTATAAACTCTAATTCCCACTTCTACAAAATACACTAACCTCCCAAGGTATGTGTTCCCAAGTCATCGAGTTTCCCAACTTGAGGACAATAATCCTAACTCAGTTTATAAATCACTGAGACTAAGATTACATAAAGAATTCAACTCAAAACCAGCCTAATACATAGAGTCTAAGACACATTATCTTCTAAGCAATAGAAACAAGTTCGACTACCAGTTTCTTCAAACTTTGGAACTGCCAAGGTAATTTGTCAACTGTCTTTTTCTTTTGTAAGTGTGTGAGTAACTATAAAAGTCACTCCCTTTATTTAACAACTCTCCAAAGAGTCCTTCAGATCACCGGTCTTCTATTTTCAGTTGGAGTCTTCAACTCTTTAGAATTTGTTGTTAAGTGAAAGTCCTTGTGCAAGTTGATTTCCTTGTCTAAGTAGAACTCCTTCTTCAACTCACTCTCTTCTATCTTATCATCAAGTATTTGAACAAATTCAACTTCTTCTATTTCTCAAGTCATTAGTAATTTGAATTTTCCAGCTGCACCATTTTAACTACTCCTGATTCTTAAACTATTTATCCAGTGGACTTGCACTCTTGAACTTGTCATATAAGTGAAACACATCTATCAAATTCTTTCATTCATCTTGTCATTTATCAAAACTTTAAGGTTCCAAAAAATTTCTCCTTTTTAATGATGACAAACCACTATCTTTGTGCCATTCCATATTTACCTAAAACACTTAAGTAGAAGACAACAACTAGAATGAAACATGTTTAGTTTATGAGTTATAAGTATTACACAACCATTTCTTCACCCTTTTGACATCATTGAATAGCTAAACGCAAAATATATTTGAGCAAAAATTAATGATTCAATCCATTTATGGCCACTGGGCTATCAACAAAACAAGCAGTATCAAATAACAGTATTAAAGTAGAAACAATTGAGAAAGTCAAGATATCAGTTCAGCAAACTAGAGGTTCCATTACTATGAGCACCAAAATATAAGAAGCACAAGATAAATAACAACACAAAAAAGATAGAATCACATCTGAGCAAAAAAAGGGACCTAGGGAACTAAGAAAGGATAAGAGACAAAAAGAACAGATGGACACAGCTGGTTCAGTCTTGATCAACTCTAGACCCTCTTTCCTGTGCAAGTGCATTTTCAAGTTCAACAATTCTTTCCCTAAGATTTGTAGTTTCTTGAGCATGGGCAGCTTGTACATCCTCCAATTCTTCAAATTTCTCTTCCAAAGCAATGTAGGCCCTTTAAAGAGGAGTATTTGCCTATTTCATGGATTCAGGAAGAGATGAGTAATGAACTTTACCAAGAACATCTTTAGTAGTTTGATATTCTCACACTGGAATAGGAACATCAAAATCCTCAATGATGTAACCCAACCAAAATCCATATACCAGAGAGTGACCATTTTTATCTTGATGGAGTATACGATTTATGTGTTTCAAGATAGGAGTAAGAAGGTCAATTCTGACCTCAGAATCTAACAATTCCATAAGTTTCAAATACAAATAGTTTGCTTCAGTTCTCCTTTCTTGTTGCTGTAGAATTATTTTGTGTACTATGTTAAAATAGAGTTGATGCAAGAGCAACACTTTTTTTTTTCAACTTGACGGTGATATGTCAGAGTAGGTACACCTGTGAATTTCCTAGTAAGATCCAGGGGTGAGGGTAAATTGTGAAGAGGAGGCAATGTGTATTTCATATAATATGACCAATCTTCGGATGGAACACCTATAATAAGTGCCACATTAACACGAGGCAGTTTGATTTGGACTCCAACAATAGTGGATGTAAACTCCGTCCCATTAAACTTACCATGGATATAAAATTCAGTCACCTTTTTCTTGGCTAACTTTATTTGAATAGTGCCTTGAAGAAAAAGGCCAGACCATTCTTGAGCTGCTATCTTGGTAAGAAGGATTTCCACTTCAGGACCCCCATAACTAGTAAGAACTCTTTCTCACACTACCTTTTGGTTTTGAATCTTGAGTATGTAATCAAGAGAAGGATTGTTAGGTTTACAAGAAGCCCCAGAGGGAGAATGAGGAGGATAGAGCAGTTCGAGTGACCTATTTCTTGGTATAGCGGGAGGAGTATTTGGGTTTCTCTGAGGGCTTTGGAGCATGCTTGAGAGTTTTTATACTGGAGGTGTGGGGGAGGATTGAGATCTGGTAGAACGGGAATAAGAGGGTTTGGGACTGATGTTCTTTACCTTTTTTTACCACAACAAACTTGAGACAGAAGCAAGTCGTCATCTGAAGGAGGGAAATTTGGAAAAGGAGAACCAGATTACATGGCGCGTTTCTTTTTACCTGCCTTTAGAGCCTTCTTAAAGGCAATTTCTTTTTGCCTTTTGCAATTACGATGTGAGGAGTCCTTTTCGGAGAAGGTGAGCTTATGGGTTCCTTAAGAATCTCATCATCAGGTGCAGGTATGGGTGCATAAAATTTTTTATTGATTTTAGATTGGGATTTTCAAAACTTGGGGAGAAGAGGAATGATATTTTGGGAGAGAGATTTGGATGGTAATGACGTCTTGAGGTATTTTTTGCAAAGGCATGGTGAAAAGAATCAAGAATTGCTTTGAATTAATTCCAATCTGCAAAATCAGATATTTTGATGGTGGGAGCAGGTGGAAGTTAGGTTGTGGGTGTGGTAAAAGAAATAATTTCCATCGAAGAATATGCAA
>NC_061117.1:210792533-210796392 GCF_002878395.1 Capsicum annuum
CATACTGTACATGCACATCTAAATTTGGCCTCTGCTGGTAATTAAATTCTTCATTTTTATTAGGTTTAAGTTATCGATAGACCCTCAAACTTGTTTTGAAAATTCAATTAAACCCCTCAACTAAGGTTTGTACCTATTGAACACTTATACTGTATAGAAAATTGTTCCGATTAGGCACATTTTGTTAATTAGCAACAAATGGAAAGTGTGTGTATTACACTTGCAGTGACATGGCAAAACGGCTAATTAAATAATGACACGTGGCATTGAGGGTCCAAATAATTATTAAAAATAATTATAATTTTTAAAAAAAATAAAATAAAAAAACTGTCATACCCCCATCTCCTGCCCCCGTCCCCCCTCTTCATCTTCTTCCCTATTTTCTTCTTCATTTTTTGCCTTTCTTATTCTTTTTTCCCTAACCACAAAACTCAATTTTTTAAAAAAAATTAATTTCAAATATAATCTTTTACGGCACACTTTCTTTCTTTAAATTCTTTAATAATTTCAAAGAAAGAAATTTTAAATTCATACTTAAGCTTATCGAAAAAAATGGAATTTCGTCGGGAGTGAGGGGGAAACGGGTTCAAAACACGTGATACATTCTTATGATATTCCTAGTACTTTTCGACAATAATTTAAAGCAAATGGAGAGCTCATAGCAGCCATGGGAGTGAGGGGAAACGGATTCAAAATTTTCCATTTCCATCGGACTCGGGATGAGGAAACGGGTTCGCCGATCGCCATTTTCCAGCGATGGCTCTACCAAAGAAGTCCGCTGGGTCGTAGTGGCCTATCCGGAGCTCCGATGAGAGTCCCGATGCCGGAATAGTGACGACATCAGTGATGGATCACCAATTTTGCTCAACTTCTCTCTCTCCATTTGCCGTCTCTCTCAGTCGACTTATCCCTCGTTAATTCTCTCTCGTCTCTATCCCTCTCTTCTTTGATCTCTCCCTCCCACTGGTGTGTGTAATATTGTTCACTGTGTGTGTCAAGTTTCTGTGTGTGTGTGAATATCTGGTGAGTGAAAATTGTGTGAGTTGTGGAGAAGATGGTGGTGTGTGCTCAATACGTGAATCTGTGTATATTTTCAGTAATTGTGTAAATATTGTGTATGTCATGTGAATGAGAAAGACGACCAGTTTTAATGAACAGGGGGGGTTGACGACAAACTTGGGCGTAGGGGTGAGGAAAATGATGAGGGAGGGGAGGGTTTTTTTTTTTTTTTTTTGTGACTTTTTTTTTTTAAATTAAGAAGTTATAATAATTAAAAATTATATTAATAAAATAATTTAAATATAAGTTTTTAATTAAAAAAATAAAAAATATTAGCCTTTATTCTACTATGCATGTGCCCAAAGGAGAGTGTAACACACTCTCCTTGCCAAATCAGCATTTTGTGCCTGATAGGTACCAATTTTAGCATTTGAGGGGCCTCATAGGTACAAGCCTTAGTTGAGGGGTCTAAGTGAATTTTTGCGACAAGTTTAAGTGTCTAGCGATGACTTAAGCCTTTTTATTATGATCATCTAGACATTCTAACTTACCATAGGTATATCGTGCTAACACCTTAAGGCTTAAGGAGTGGATTTTCAAAGTTAGAGTGTTTACGAGGTCAATTAAATCAAATTAAGGTGTTTAAATGTGTATTTTTAAAATTGAAATATTTAGTTGTCAATTGATTCCCAATTAAGGTAGTGCATTTTTGTATTTCGTTAATTAAAAAGGGACGTTATGTATTTTGATAGAGTACGAGACCTACAGATTAACTTCGTTTAGCCTAACAGTAGTCTATTAGTGAAATAGGTTGCCTAATGTATTTCAATAAGGCTAAACCAATAAGTAAATAAGACAATGATTTTTATGTGGAAAACACCCGACTCAAAAAGGTGTAAAAAATCATGATTTATACCTCTGCAGGATTTCTCCCCAATTTTACTAAAACACTTTGAGCCTCAATAACCAACAAATTACAAGACTTTTGCAATCTAGAAATTATAAACTCTAATTCCCACTTCTACAAAATACACTAACCTCCCAAGGTATGTGTTCCCAAGTCATCGAGTTTCCCAACTTGAGGACAATAATCCTAACTCAGTTTATAAATCACTGAGACTAAGATTACATAAAGAATTCAACTCAAAACCAGCCTAATACACAGAGTCTAAGACACATTATCTTCTAAGCAATAGAAACAAGTTCGACTACCAGTTTCTTCAAACTTTGGAACTGCCAAGGTAATTTGTCAACTGTCCTTTTCTTTTGTAAGTGTGTGAGTAACTATAAAAGTCACTCCCTTTATTTAACAACTCTCCAAAGAGTCCTTCAGATCACCGGTCTTCTATTTTCAGTTGGAGTCTTCAACTCTTTAGAATTTGTTGTTAAGTGAAAGTCCTTGTGCAAGTTGATTTCCTTGTCTAAGTAGAACTCCTTCTTCAACTCACTATCTTCTATCTTATCATCAAGTATTTGAACAAATTCAACTTCTTCTATTTCTCAAGTCATTAGTAATTTGAATTTTCCAGCTGCACCATTTTAACTACTCCTGATTCTTAAACTATTTATCCAGTGGACTTGCACTCTTGAACTTGTCATATAAGTGAAACACATCTATCAACTTCTTTCATTCATCTTGTCATTTATCAAAACTTTAAGGTTCCAAAAAATTTCTCCTCTTTGGTGATGACAAACCACTATCTTTGTGCCATTCCATATTTACCTAAAACACTTAAGTAGAAGACAACAACTAGAATGAAACATGTTTAGTTTATGAGTTATAAGTATTACACAACCATTTATTCACCCTTTTGACATCATTGAATAGCTAAACACAAAATATATTTGAGCAAAAATTAATGATTCAATCCATTTATGGCCACTGCGCTATCAACAAAACAAGCAGTATCAAATAACAGTATTAAAGTAGAAACAATTGAGAAAGTCAAGATAGCAGTTCAGCAAACTAGAGGTTCCATTACTATGAGCACCAAAATATAAGAAGCATAAGATAAATAACAACACAAAAAAGATAGAATCACATCTGAGCAAAAAAAGGGACCTAGGGAACTAAGAAAGGATAAGAGACAAAAAGAACAGATGGACACAGCTGGTTCAGTCTTGATCAATTCTAGACCCTCTTTCCTGTGCAAGTGCATTTTCAGGTTCAACAATTCTTTCCCTAAGATTTGTAGTTTCTTGAGCATGGGCAGCTTGTACATCCTCCAATTCTTCAAATTTCTCTTCCAAAGCAATGTAGGCCCTTTAAAGAGGAGTATTTGCCTGTTTCATGGATTCAGGAAGAGATGAGTAATGAACTTTACCAAGAACATCTTTAGTAGTTTGATATTCTCACACTGGAATAGGAACATCAAAATCCTCAATGATGTAACCCAACCAAAATCCATATACCAGAGAGTGACCATTTTTATCTTGATGGAGTATACGATTTATGTGTTTCAAGATAGGAGTAAGAAGGTCAATTCTGACCTCAGAATCTAACAATTCCATAAGTGTCAAATACAAATAATTTGCTTCAGTTCTCCTTTCTTGTTGCTGTAGAATTATTTTGTGTACTATGTTAAAATAGAGTTGATGCAAGAGCAACACTTTTTTTTTTCAACTTGACGGTGATATGTCAGAGTAGGTACACCTGTGAATTTCCTAGTAAGATCCAGGGGTGAGGGTAAATTGTGAAGAGGAGGCAATGTGTATTTCATATAATATGACCAATCTTCGGATGGAACACCTATAATAAGTGCCACATTAACACGAGGCAGTTTGATTTGGACTCCAACAATAGTGGATGTAAACTCCGTCCCATTAAACTTACCATGGATATAAAATTCAGTCACCTTTT
>NC_061117.1:210796492-210827253 GCF_002878395.1 Capsicum annuum
AGGGTAAATTGTGAAGAGGAGGCAATGTGTATTTCATATAATATGACAAATCTTCGGATGGAACACCCACAATAAGTGCCACATTAACACGAGTCAGTTTGATTTGGACTCCAAGAACAGTAGATGTAAACTCCGTCCCATTAAACTTACCATGGATATAAAATTCAGTCACCTTTTACTTGGCTAACTTTATTTGAATAGTGCCTTGAAGAAAAAGGCCAGACCATTCTTGAGCTGCTATCTTGGTAAGAAGGATTTCCACTCCAGGACCCCCATAACTAATAAGAACTCTTTCTCACACTACCTTTTGGTTTTGAATCTTGAGTATGTAATCAAGAGAAGGATTGTTAGGTTTAGAAGAAGCCCTAGAGGGAGAATGAGGAGGATAGAGCAGTTCGAGTGACCTATTTCTTGGTATAGCGGGAGGAGTATTTGGGTTTCTCTGAGGGCTTTGGAGCATGCTTGAGAGTTTTATACTGGAGGTGTGGGGGAGGATTGAGATCTGGTAGAACAGGAATAAGAGGGTTTGGGACTGATGTTCTTTACCTTTTTTTACCACAACAAACTTGAGACAGAAGCAAGTCGTCATCTGAAGGAGGGACATTTGGAAAAGGAGAACTAGATTACATGACGCGTTTCTTTTTACCTGCCTTTAGAGCCTTCTTAAAGGCAATTTCTTTTTGCCTTTTGCAATTACGATGTGAGGATTCCTTTTCGGAGAAGGTGAGCTTATGGGTTCCTCAAGAATCTCATTATCAGGTGCAGGTATGGGTGCATAAAATTTTTTCTTGATTTTAGATTGGGATTTTCAAAACTTGGGGAGAAGAGGAATGATATTTTGGGAGAGAGATTTGGATGGTAATGACGTCTTGAGGTATTTCTGCAAAGGCATGGTGAAAAGAATCAAGAATTGCTTTGAATTAATTCCAATCTGCAAAATCAGATATTTTGATGGTGGGAGCAGGTGGAAGTTAGGTTGTGGGTGTGGTAAAAGAAATAATTTCCATCGAAGAATATGCAAAGGAACTTGATACTTCTTTAGTTTGAGAGGTGAAGTGAATATGAGAGGAGAAAGCCATTGATGAGAGAACAAGTTTCTTTGACGGTGTAAACAAGTTTTGTAAGGAGAGTGATTGTGAGAATGGGGATTAAATAGAAAGAAATTCAGATGAAGATGAAGAGTTTCACTAGGCTAGGGACAATGTATGGCAGATGGGAACTAATTTGATAGGCGGTGGTGGCCTTTTAAAGTAAAACAAGTCTTTTCAAATTTTGGCAGTTAGAGAAGATGAAATGGGTTAATTATTAGTATATGGAGTAGATGTGCTCGTGTGTTTCCTTTTAATCTGAGTTGTATATTTAGGCAAGTTGTTCATACCTTAGATAACTGGTAGTATGAACCTTTTGTGTACTTCATTTGTATTCTGAAATTTACCTAGATATTCTACAATAAAAACAATTATTATGAACTGGACTTGAGACATACAACTAAATGTGCAAGACTGGATAGCTTAGCAATTTTAAATCTTAATATTAATGTGAAGCAATTATTCTAACTAAGCATTGAGGGTGATTTATACAATTTTAATCATCCCCAAGTCTAACCTGTTCCTTTCAAAGGAATCTCTACCTAGTGCTTTGGTAAAAATATCTGTAATTTGATCTTTAGTAGAACAAAACATAAGAGATATATGGCCTTTTTCAATATTATCTCTAAGAAAGTGATGTAATATATCAATATGCTTAGTCCTTTTTATGTTGAACTTGATTCTTTGCAATGTTTATGGCACTAGTGTTGTCATAATAAGTTGGAACACAACCAATATTCATATCAAAATTGTCCAATTGCTTCTTAATTCATAGAAATTGTGCACAACAAGATCCAGCAGCAACATACTTAGCCTCAACAACTGACAAGGCTATAAAGTTTTGTTTCTTAGTGGACCAGGAGATCAAACATGATCCAAGGAAGTGTGTTATACCTGTGGTACTTATTTTGTCCACTAGATAACCTGCTTAGTCAGCATCAGAATATCCTAACAACTTGAAATTGCTACCTTTAGGATACAAAAGACCAAGATCAGTAATTCCTTTGAGATATCTAAAATTCTTTTTTATAGATTTAAGATTAGACTCCTTGGTATTTGCTTGAAACCTTACACACAATACCATATTAAAGATAATATCAAGTCTACTTACTATGAGGTAGAGCAGTGATCCAATCATCCCTCTATATATCTTTTGCTTTACAGACCTGTTTAATCCATATCCATTTTTGTGGCAGTGGCAATAGGAGTGCTTATCTCCTTTGCTTCCTCCATAGAGGACCTTTTGAGAAGCTCTTTTGCATATTGTTGATGGATTATAGTTCCAATAGTTGTTTGTTTGATTTGAAACCCTAAGAAAAAATTAAGATCTCCCATCATACTCATCTCAAATTCACAACTCATAAGTTTTGCAAAGTCATGAGTCATGTTGATGTTTGTGGAGCCAAATATGATGTGATCACTATAAACCTGCACAATCAACAAATCCTTCTCATTAGTCTTTAAAAAGAGAGTGTTTTTAATCTTACCTCTTGTATGTCCATGCTTTAAGAGAAATTTTGATAATTTTTCATACCAAGTCCTTGGAGCTTGTTTCAGTCCATACAAAGCCTTGTCAAGCTTGCACACATGGTTCGACAATTTTTTACTTTCAAATCTAGAAGGTTGTATCACATAAATGACCTTTTTGAGAATACCATTAAAGAAAGCACTTTTTACATTCATTTGATAAAGAGTGAATTCCTTGTAGGCAATAAAAGCCACAAAAAGTATGATTGCTTCAAGTCTTGCCATAGGGGCAAAAGTCTCATTAAAGTCTATGTCTTCTTCCTGACTGTATCCTTGGACCACCAATCTTACCTTGTTTCTTGTAACTGTTCCATGTTTATCAATTCTGTACACCCACTTAGTTTCAATCACAGTTCTGTCTTGTGGATGTGGAACTAAGTGCCAAACCTTGCTTCTTTCAATCTAGTTAAGCTCTTCTTGCATAAAAATGATCCAATCAGCATCAAGAAGTTCTTCATTCACCTTTTTTAGTTTAATAAAAAACAAAAAGGCTTTGAAAGCACACAAGCTCCTTCCTTAATCTAGATCTGGTGGTGATCCCTCAGGTGAGATCAGTGAGAACATTATCAATAGGATGAGACCCTTGATACTTGTATCCTTTTAGAACCAATCCTTGAGAGCTACTGGGAACACAATAATTGGTTTGAGATGGATTAGATAGTGGTTCAGTTCCCCCTGTTAGTGTGCCTCTAGGTTCAGTTCTCCATATTAGTGTGCCTCCAGGTTCAGTTTCCCCTGTTGAAGTTCCTTCCAGTTTATTTTCTCCTGTTGTAATACCCCATATTATTCTTCACTAAGTTCGGCTCCTAGTTGCATGCATAAGAGGCTTAAAACCTAAAAAATTCACTAAGTGTTGGGGATAGTCATTTTTAAGACCTCTTAACTTCGAGGACTTTTAAATTGGTCTTCCTAACCCTGAGATGTTGGTTTTTGAGTTAATTCATGTTTAGGGGTGTAAGAAACATGTCTTGGAGAAATTTTGGATTTTTTAGACGAGGATTAGGTCATGTTTGGATCACGATTCCAGCAGCTCACCATGATAGTACTGCGTAGTGCTAATGGAGATGGCACCTTCACCCCATCACGGTGAGCCTATAAAATGCACTCTAGTTACAAATTTAATTTCCATAAGGGAAATTATGTCTTTTTCCCTTAACCCAATTCATCATTCCATGAATTATAACACCAGTTAAGGTTTTATTTTCCCATTTTCTCTCAAAAACAAACTCTCTCCTTCCTAAGATCATCAAATTTCCATTAATTTCTCTCCAGGGAAACCAAGAATTCAAGTTTCCCAATCCAACAACATTCAAAAAATCATCAAGATTGGTGTTTCTATCTCCATATTAAGGGTTTAAGATATGTGTGATGTTCATCCTGGGCCCTTTTCACCCATGGAGTCCAATAATCCCTTTTTGATTTTAAATTATGAGTTTTTACATGATTACGTTGAACTTCCTTCATGAATCTCTTGTTATTTTGATTTCAAGTTAAGATTAAACGTGTTTTCAAGTGGAATAGATTATAGTATGTTTTGAATGTTGTAGTTCCCATATTATTATCATGCGAGTCAGAATAAATCCTCAATTTGTGATTTTTGTCATGTCCTCATGCTATCTCCTCATGTTTAAGGGCATCCCCATGTTATAATCTTGATCTCCATGTTCTTGGTGAAATGCCAAAGTGATGGGTTTTGAATAATGATTCTCTAATATGGTTCTTAAAGCCTTATATGTCATCATTGTTATTTTCATTCAGTGTTGAAGGATTATGAACACTCGATACCTAATTATTTACATAATTTTAGTATCTTCAGAATGATTTTAGATAAACTATGAGCATTGTTATTCAGTCAGCTATTTACGATCAGATGTTTGTTCAGTTAAGCTTAGCTTAGTCCAGTAATCAGTGTCAGTTTAGTTGGGAGTAGGATTTAGCACCGAGCGAACCTAGGTATAGGGGTTCATCCGTCAGTTAGGATAGGGTCCTTAGAAACAGTCCCTAAGTTACAGAACTACGTAACTAGTGTAGGATTATGAGTTGTCACCCACCAGTTTAGGACTGACATTCTCCGAGATGTCACCTACCAATTTAGGACTGGCATTATCTTAGGGGTCACCCACCAGTTTAGGACTAACTCCCTAGTCCTTTGGGACACTGGCTTAGTGGATTCACACAACCCGTGGTACGGTACTGACACCCTTTCAATTGGGTTATAGGTTGGACACCGATTAGCTCAAATTAGGACATGTCGGTTAGATAATCCTCCCACAGTCCCAGTACAGTATTCAGTGTATGTTCGGTTCAGGTTTGCTTGACCAAAGCATCAAAATTTACAGTTATTCAGTTATACAGATTTCACTATTTCAGTTTACAGATTACTTCATATATATATATATACTTGGTCTTGAATTCTCAATATTTCAGTTTTCATGCATGCTTACTCAGTTATCTTATACTATTCATTCAGTCATTCTTTCATTCATAATTAATCTATGTATATGAGCCTAACCTCATCTCATATACTAGTACATTCAAAGTACTGATCGTATACTCTTCTTTGCACTATGATGTCTTATATCATAGGTTTGGATGCTCAGTTTCCTGACCGTACTTGTACAGTTCAGCACTTCAGCAGCAACAATAATGGTGAGTCCTTATTTATCGAGGACCTATTATGTGTATTCAGTTATTTCTGTATTTCTTTTAGTTAGTCAGTTGGAGTTAGTTGGAGCCTGTCCCATTAACTCTCCAGTCAGTTTAGAGGCTTTTAAGCATTCAGACAATCAATTAGTTGTTTCGAAATTGCAAGAAGTTTTGGTTAAGAAGTTGTTTTTGAGTACTTTATCAGTTGTTTCAGACATACTTTGATGCATTTTGCAGTATTCAGATTTCATTGCTATGTCAGTTTATTTTTCACTTATGTATTTCATTACTATTTATTTAGTGCTCACAACAGGTACCAACTCATGGATTAACTTATAGTTACTTATGACCGTAAGCATCGTTGTTGCGACTAGGGGGTAGCCTCGGGTCGTGACACCTATCTATGGACCAAGTTGTACAACCTGTTCCTTCACCTATTCTTCAGATTTACTTTCTTTCTGCAGGTTAGTCTCAGTACAAGATTCATCAAAGACTACATGTATACTTTATTCAACACAATTTGTTCTATTATTTAGGAACCTATATGCTTTGTTATGGTGAGAATATCCTAGGATGATTTCCTCATCACTTCTAGCATCAAATTTTTTCAAATTAACTTTTCCATTATTATGAATGAAACACTTGTAGCCAAAAGTTCTAAAATGAGAAATATTTGGTTTTCTTTCTTTTAGTAATTCATAGGGAGTCTTCTCTAGAATATGGTTAATCATGCATCTATTTATAATGTATGCAACAGTACTACTTGTCTCAGCCTAAAGATTTTTTTACAACATTTTCTGCAAGCATCATTGTTCTAGCTATATCTTCCAAAGTTCTATTTTTTCTTTCTACTGCTCCATTTTGCTGAGGTGCTATAGGAGCAAAGAAATTATGATCTATACCATTTGTGAAATAAAAATCCAAGAACTTAGCATTTTCAAATTCGGTGCCATGGTCAAATCTAATGGAATCTAGAAAGTGCCTAGTTTCTTTTTTATTTTATTAATGAATATAGAAAAGATATCAAAAACATTTTCTTTGGAAGATAAGAACAATGTATAGGTAAACCTGGAATAGTCATCAAAAATAATAAAAATATACCTTTTACCTCCTCTACTTTGAACTCTCATTGGTCCACACAAGTCCACATGAATTAGGTCAGGGCACTTAGTAGTGCTGACATGGTTCTTGGGGTTGAATGAAGATCTCACCTACTTCCCCCTTATACAAGAACTGCAAACTTTATCTTCCTTGAATTTGGTTTTGGGCAAGACCATTACCATGTCCTTAGAATTAAGTTTGTTTAATTGCTTTAGAATTGCATGTCCAAGTCTTTTGTGCCAAAGAAGGGGATTATTTTTAATTGCACTTACACAAGTTAGTCTTGTTCCAGGCATGCTCATGATATCAACTTTATACATATTTTTGTGTCTTCTTACAGTAAGCACAACCGCCTTGGTATACATCCTTTTGACCTTAATACCTGCAGAAGTGAAAATTACTTTGTTACCTTTATCACATAATTATGATAAGCTAGCCAAGTTGTGCTTCAATCCTTCCACAAAGTAGACATCTTCCAGAGCTCTTGATTCATATGTGCCAATCTTTCCAACTCCTGTAATAGTACCCTTTTTACCACTACCAAATAATACTCCCCCTCCACTTATCTTAGAGAGTGAAAGGAATTTTTTTCTTATCACCATTCATGGTTCTTGAGCAAGCACTATCCAAGTACCAGTGTTTTTCGCTTCCTTTCACTCTCACTTATAAAAGAAATTAAAGGTTAGATTTAGGAACCCTGAAAAGCTTGGGTCCTTTCTTATGTGTAAAAAGGTAAATAAGATCTCTTCTAGCCCATCGACACAAAAGGTTGTATGACCCGTTCCTCTGACCAATTTTGTCTTTCTTCTTGTTAGTTTATGCCAGCATGGAGTCAAAATTCTTTGCTAGATTTGTGCTTCTATTTCTTCTTTTAGTAGCAACTGGAGATTCAACAGTTGGGTGTCCTTGATTTCATATATATAGCTCAAGTCCTTAGTGGCACTAGGACTTTTGTAGAACCCCAATCCTTCCTTTTCATTGTGGGTCTTTTTACCCAATTGGTGGATAATTCTTGATGAGTTTTTCCACCTATTTGCTTTTTCAAAATCAAGTTTCAGTGTAGAAAATTCTTGACTTAATTTTTTCACCTTTTTTTTTTACAAAAATATTCATGTTTGTATTTGGTTAACTTTTGCTCAATCTTTTCTTGTTCCTCACTTTTAACCTATTTTCTTTATCAGCAAGAGTCAATTTTAAGATTTGAGAATCAGGTTTGAAGAATAAAGTTGGCCAACCTGTTCTTTGAGAGTGTTGTTTTTCTTTTCAATAGTGTCCTTGCAAGCTTCTAAATCAATGAAATCAAATTTTAGGCTAGCGAGACTGCTGAAAATTTCATCCCTATTAGAAGTTAATTCTTGTAAATCATCAAATAAAGCACTCATTAAAGAGATAAGTTTTCTTTTGGAGAATAAATGTAACTTTTCTTTAAGTTCAAGAATACTTACCTCAAAAGTTCTATCTTCATTTTCCATGTCTGGATCTCCAATGCCCATGAGGGCAGTTTCATCAATTTTTTTATCATCTGATTAATCTGAATCAAACTCCCAAGTGGCTACCATAACATATTCTTCTTTCTTTTTTTTTCTTAGTTTTTTTCTTTCAATTCCTTTTCAGCTCTTTCCTTCCTCTATTAAATTTCCCACATAGAACAATTCCTGATTTGGTGATCAATCTTACTGCATTTGTAGCATCTAGCAGGATTATCATTAGAACGTTTCTTACTACCTGTTCCTTTCTTATTTTTGAAGAATTTACTAAAGTTCTTGGGTATGAATGCAACTTTTTCTTCATCCAGTTCAACCTCCTCATCACTATCAGATGCCTTTAAGTAAAATTTTTCTCAGGAGCAACTTTAACCTTCTTGACTTTATCTATTTCCATTTCATAAGTCATCAAGTTTCCTATCAGTTCATCCAGGGTCATCTTAATGAGGTCCTTTACTTCTCTAATCGCAGTAACTTTAATATTCCATTTAGACTTAGGAAGGATTCATTAGTGATGACCTTCTCCAAGGATGTTAATCATCTATTAAGGTGGTCAGTCTTGTCATCATCTCATGAAGATATTTATTCTCCTTCATTTTGAATGCTTCATATTTAGTAAAAAGTAGATCAATTCTAAATTTTCTCGCTTGAATGGTGCCCTCATGTGCATTAACCAAATCATCCCAGATTTGCTTAGCAGTAGTTCAATTCGATACCCTGTTGTACTCAGCAGGACCTAGTCCACACACTAAAATGTTCTTAGCCTTGGAATTTTTTCTTAATGCAATCAGATCCTCAGCAGTAAATTCACTTCTCACCTTCTTGACTTGCTCTCCCTCAACGATTTTTATTAGGATAGTTAGACCATCAGTGGTCCTGTCCCACAACTCATAGTCTTCTCTTTGAATAAATATTTCGATTTTGGCTTTCCACCACATGAAATAAGAGCCATCAAAGAGTGGAGGTCTAGTAGTGGATTGACATTCATTGTGACCAGTAAGTGGTGCAGAGTTTATCATAGTGATCTTTCCTTAGGTGCTAACCTTATTTAAGACAACCACACTCTGATACCAATTGATAGAGTATGATACCTACTAATTAACTTAGTTTAAACTAACAATTGCCTATTAGTGAAACAGGTTGCCTAACGTGCTTCAATAAGGCTAAACCAGTAAGTAAATAAGACAGTAATTTTTACGTGAAAAACACCCAACTCAAAAAGTTCTAAAAAACCATGACATGTACCTCTGCAAAATTTCTCCCCAACTTTACTAAAACACTTTGAGCCTCAACAATTAACAAATTACAAGGCTCTTGCAATCTAGGAATTATAAACTCTAATTCCCACTTCTATAAAATGACAAACCTCCCAATATATGTGTTCCCAAGTCTTCAAGTTTTCCAACTAGAAGACAATAATCCTAACTCAGTTTATACTTCGCTGAGACTAAAATTACATAAACAATTCAACTCAAAACCAGCCTAATACATAAAGTCTAATACACCTTATCTTCTAATCAATAGGAATAGATTCAACTACTAGTTTCTTTAAGTTTTGGAACTGCCAAGGTAATTTTTCAATTGCCTTTTTCTTTTGTAAGTGCGTGAGTAACTATAAGAGTCACTTCCTCTATTTAAGAACAACTCTCCAAAGAATTCTTCAGATTATCATTCTTCTATCTTCAATTGGACTCTCCAACTCTTCAGAATTTGTTGTTAAGTGAAAGTCCTTGTTCAAGTTGATCTCCTTCTCTAAGTTTAACTCCTTCTTCAACTCACTCTCTTTTATCTTGTCATCAAGTATTTGAATCAAATTCAACTTCTTCTATTTCTCACGTGATCATTAATTTTAATTTTTCAGCTGTACCATTTTAACTACTGCTGATTCTTAAACCATTTGTCCAATGTGCACTCTTGAACTTGTCATATCAGTGTAACACATCTATCAACTTGTTTCATTTATCTTGTCATTCATCAAAACTTCAAAGTTCCAACAAATTTTATTCAGTATCATTCCAGTACTCTTATAAATGCCTATAAACTTCTATGTGCTATTTATCATGTTGTTCTCACAAAGCTGAATAATGGGGTGTACCTTTTTCCTTTCTACCACTTTCTCAGTCCATTTTATGTGTCACCTTTTGACTTAATGCAGTATTTAAGAACTTATTTTTTTTTTTAATTTAGGTATAAATTACTCCTATTGTGACTTAACACAAAGTTCAAGAAAATAAAGAAATTTTTTGAATATTGTGTTCTTATATTAAAGTTATATCAAAAGTACTCAAATGTCTTTTAATCTTGTGATTTTAAACATATAACAAGAAAAACTGAAATTAAAATATTGCGAAAAAGTATTTTTTTTTTAAACAGATAAAAAAGAAAGTAGATCATTCTTTCTTAAAAGGGAAAAGGGTCAAGTATGCCCCTAAACTTTGTGAAAAGTTCATATATACTCTCCATTAAAAGTTTAGCTCATCAATGCCCTTGCCGTCCAAGTTTTGGTCCATATATACCCCTGTTGTTTAGTTTTGGATCATATTACCCTTGTTGCCAAGTTTTGGGCCATATATATCCCTGTCGCCGTTATTTGCTTTGCTGGAATTTTTCAACTCACTTTTTCTTTTTTTTTTCCTTAAAAAATTATATTTGCCACATCATTTTTTTATTTCAACATCGCATATAATTAAATTCACTCCTTCTTCTACACATTAAACGTTCGTCAAATGCTCTCAGATACCTCACAATCTCTTTGAATTTTATCTAATTTGTCGAAACCCTTTGTTTTATTTTCAGATTCTTGCATAACCGTTTTTCTCATACATACATACATACATACATACATACGTACGTACGTACATACATACGTACAAAAGATATCCTCTTAATTGACAACTTGTTTTTGTTGTCTCTATATGGGTTGCCTCTTTTACCCTTCTACATTTCAATATCTCACTTGGATTTTCCTTATTCTTCTTATTGTTGATGTTGGAAATGACGGGTGGTGTGAAAGATGAAATCGGTTGATATGATACTAAAATAATTTATAGTTGGTAGGTACTTTAATTCTTGATTTTTATCACAATTCTGCATTGAGTTTTTATGGGGTGTTCTTGACTTTTTTCATTTTTTACTTGATTATTCTTGGGGTTCTGCAAGCATCGAAAAACACAACAAAGAAATTTCGGCAAATTAGAGAAAATTCAAAGAAATTATGAGGTAATATTTGACGGATGGTTAATATGTAGAAGAAGGGGTGAATTTAATTATATGCGATATGACAATTAAAAAGTGATGTTGAAATATGATTTCTTTAAAAAAAAAAAAAGGAAAAACGGGGTTGAAAAATTTAAGAAAAGCAATTAACGGCAACAGGGGTATATATGACCTAAAACTTGATAACATGGATATATATGACCCAAAACCTTACAACAGGGATATATATGACCCAAGACGGACGACAAGGGCATTGGTGAGCTAAACTTTTAACTGAGGGTATATCTAAACATTTTCACAAAGTTTATGGGGCATATTTGACCCTTTTCCCTTTTAAAAAAGAGGAAATAATCCGTAAATGTTTATGTAGTTGGAAAATTTAATATTTAATTTTATTCTAATTATAGCAACTCACATTATTTTTGACATGCACTGAAAAGGAAAGGTAGCACGTAATATGGCAACGAAGTAGTAATATTCAATAGTCAACGAGGTTTTGCTGTCTTCTTCATAGAGAAAAAATTGAACAAGAATGTCTGACTATTTGCCTGATTGCTTGATACTTGATATCCTTTGCAGGCTGCCCGTTGAAAGCCTTTTACGATTCACCTGTGTCCCAATACACCACTGCTAGTGCTAGAACGCCCCTTCTAGTCCTCCATCACTTCTCAGTCAAACTGAAGAAATAGCAACATTACTCTGTCTACAATGATCCTGATTCAAAAACCGAAAACCTGACTCTCATCAAACAACTCAATTTTCCCTTCAGGTCTACCTCTGGAAAAGACTTTCGAGTTGTGGGGTTCTGTAATGGCCTGTTTTCACTCGCTGATGATCTTTACGGGGACACAGATCCTATCATTCTCTGGAACCCCTCCATTCGTAGAAGCATCTCCCTTCCTAGTACGCCTAGGCCTACAGTTCGCCTACAGTTCGCTATGGTCCCCTCAGGGTTTTTCTTGGATTTGGATTTGATCATAAAACTAGTGATTTTAAAGTGGTCTGGATAGCCTACATACGAGGAGCTAATGGTGATTATATGGTGCCTCGGGAAGTTGAGGTCTATAAATTGAGTACTGGTTTATGGAAAACAGTTAACTCAAAGAATGTCGATGGTAAACTGGATTTCCATTATTTGAGTATTTACTTAAATAGTGCTATTCATTGGGTTTTCCATAGTAAGAATGAAGGTGGAAAAATAACTAATAGCTTGTTCGTTTTTGGCCTAAGTTATGAGACATTTAGTGAAATAAGTTTGCCACAAGAGCTAGGTCATGTTTGTTTTTTGTCTCTTACTTTGTGTGGGGAAAGGATTTCTGTGATTTCGTATGAAGAAGGTCGCAATCATGATCCATCATGTGATACTTGTGTTGTCTGGGTGATGAACCACTATGGTAAGCCAGAGTCGTGGATGAAGGGATTTATTGAGGATTTGAGGGGTGAGATCACAAAAGCTATTGGTTTTGTAAGAATGTGAAACTTCTGGCAATGGAGTATCCCGGGAATGTTTTATCATATGATCCAGATAGTAGGGAATTTAAGGATCTTGATATCCATGGTATGTATCATTCGTTCTTCTTGAACAAATATGTTGAGAGTTAAATGTTATTTGATGGAAATAGTGGAGCTATGACTGATTCGGAACTGAATTACGAGCTGAACGGTGGACTCATTCCATATCTTATGGACACTTGCGGATTTTTTTGGGCTTAGAGGCTAAACCAATTTTGAAGAGGAAATATTATGTTTTCACTATTTATTTCATCCTATCTTTGTGTTAAGATATGAGAACACAGTATACCAAGTTGAAGCAGTTAGTTAGTCGACTACAGTTTACTAATTGAATCAAAATATACAAACAAACACGCATACAACACATAAATACTTTGAAAAAAGTCAAGGTAGTCCAACTACTACCTAAAGCCTCAACCAAAGCTTAACTCCTTCGAATCATCTCCAAACACGACCAATCTATACGAAAAATGACATTCACTACTAGAAAACATTAAATTTCTGATGGCCAATGTAGTCGGAATATGGTCGGAATATGAGGTAGTTCCGACTACTTTCCGGCTGCTTGATGGTAGTCGGAATATAGCTTGTCGGAAAAACATTTCCGACTACAGTAGTCGGAAATTTCCGACTACTTTAATCGGAAATTTCCGACTACTTTAATCGGAAATGTAATCGGATATATAATGAATATTTATTTAATAATTATAAATATTCCGACTACTGTAGTTGGAAATGTAATAAATAAATATTTAATAATTATAATTATTCCGACGAACGTAGTCAAAATTTAATAAATAAATATTTAATAATCTTAATTATTCCGACTACCATAGTCGGAAATTTAATAAATAAATATTTAATAAATAAATATTTAATAATTATAATTATTTAATAAATAATTATTTAATAATTATTATATTGTATTAGCTTACACTGCTTTCAGATTATAAACAATAACTAATGTATTTTTCACAATAGGATCAAACATGATAAATATTTATAAATACAACCATTTTAAACCATTCAAAACAAACATCAAATCAAATAGTTTAAACATCTAAATGTCACAACAAAAAACAAGAACAATAACTATTATCATTAGATTCATTATCTTCCTCGTCATGAAATAGTTGCGGCATGTGCTTCTTAACCATCGCCTCCAATTTATCAAATTTAGCAAACCTAGCATCGTTAGCTACACATTTCTGCGTCAATTCCATAATTTGCTTTTTCATCGCTTCCATTTCTTCCACAGTTTGCAAAGTAGAAGAGGAACTGGGAAACAATGAAGGAGTACTCGAGGATTGGAGAACTTCTGTCCTGTAGGTTCTACCTTTCTTTGGACCACCTACCACAGCTGTCCACATATTATTCATCTCTGCAGGTGATGGTTGGACCATGGTACCATCCTCTGAAGTTGGTTGGGTTTGACGCCACTCTTCTATGTTTTTTTTTAAATTCTTCCTGAAGAAAAATTATTTGTCAGTATGTAAACAAGCAAAGTTGAGTAATAATAAAACAATGTATGTAAAAGTTATTATCTTACATATGCAATCCTAGCACGCGGTTCGACTCAATCTCCTCTTGTACCATCCTTATTTTTCTTCCTATGCGTCTCTTCATAGAACTCAAGAAAAGGGCGTTCTTTTCCCCCATTTTCATATTCCTGCAAAATTAGATGAATATGAAAATTGTGCTAATCATGATCATGACAATGACGTTGATGGTGTTGAACTAAGTCTAGATGATCCTACCAGTGGCGTTGATGGTGTTGAGTCAAGATTAGATGATCATAACAATTTTGCTGAAACTCTTTTTTCCTTGAACTCATATTAGATGCAATAAAATAAGGTGAAATAAAACCTTCCAGCTCTTGAACAATAACATACACAAGAGAAATTACAAAGCAATTACATAGGTTATTGATTAGAAAATAGTACAGCACTCGTGCAATATTCATAACAAAAATTGACTAATAAATTTAAAAAACTTTTGAAGTTAATGAGTCTAAAAGAGATAGTCACTGTAAATGATTACCAAAACACCAAAAGAAAGAAAAACAAGTCCATTTTTTAGTAGGAAAAATCTGCCATGAATCTCCACTCTATACTATAACTCTTCCTCTTATTATCATCATTATCTCTGCTACTCCACACTTAGTTCTTGAATATTTTTGTTTTTTCACTTTTCATACCAAAAAATGTTAGAAAAGCTTGAGATTAACCCCACCACCTACCCACTATCTCCAGAACCATCCTTTATTTGAAGAATCTTTTTTCCCCTTTTTACTTCACGTCTTCTCTCAAACTTTCGTCAATTAGATGTGAAAAATGCTTCTTGCATGGTATTTTTTAAGAAGAGGTTTATATCATTCAATAGACGTAGCGAAGATAAGATCTTTTGCACATACAAAACCGCAATCCTCAGTAGAGGCTGAAGCAATAGCAGTTGTTGCAGCATCTGCTACTAATGTAGTGAGCCCATTTACTGCAGCAACAGCAGTAGATGCAGTTAAGGAAACAGTGACCCATACAAGATAAAGGTTGAGATAAGCTTAAGAGTCTAAGCTTAGCAGTGGGAGCGCATTCTTACTAGTAGATAGGAGTGCTTTGTTCATAGTTGTGCCCGTGGTCGTAAGTGCTATGCTTATGTCTTAATCCAGAGGAGATCTCTTAATTTAAAGTTATCTGATGTTAATAGATTATGCCATATTCCAATTGATTTGAAGTGTGAAAGATTGGCCTTAACAGTTTCTAGTTCATTAAGAAATACTTGATTTGATTTTCTACCGATGAAAAGATGCTATTAGCCACTCCATCTTTGTGCTAGGGGTAACGCTTGCGTACACTCTAACCTCCCCATACCCACTTTCTGGGACTACGCTGGGTATGTTGTTATTTTTTGAAAAGATGCTATTAATTTATTCATGTGGATCTTTAAGTGATAGTGAAATGTCTTTTAAAAAATGAAGAGAATCAGTAAATGTAGAAAATTCTTGACAGTTAAATACTGTCAACTCTTCAAATGTATCTTAACGAAGGCTGAATACATACACAAATGCTTACTTTTGTCTGAATTTTTCACCTAGCTGCCTGAACTAAGAATATATCCTATTGAACACTTGATCTATGATGAAAATCTGCCTCTTTGATGCATGTGGGTGACGTGGCACATAGCATGGATATCACATACATTAAGCACGTGAATGCATTGAAAATAAGCTGCTATGAATTTTTTTCCTCCTTATTCAATTCTTTTCTCATCTCTCTCAAAAAAATAAGACCCATCGTCCATCTATTTTGATCGTAAATCTCCACAAATAGACCACCAGAGTGGCCCTTTTCCCATGACATAAACAAAAACCAATTCTTTACCACCACCATTACAGACCAAAAATAACCTTGCTGTCATCAGCTTTCTTCTAATGTAGCTTCTAAAACAAAGACAAAAAACAGAGACCCAACACATCATACACTCCATGGGTCCCTCTCTAAACTCTCCAACAATCTGTCATCCTAGAATTCAATGAAAAATTCAAAGTTACAACTTTTCTAGCTCAAGCCAAACCAAGATCAAGAATGAGTACATTTTCAACTTTCAGTACTTCATTTGCTGAGATCTTCACCAGCCGTTACTAACTAAAGTGAAGTACAGATAATGAACTTAATAGGGGAGAGATTCTCAAATGATGCTCCACGGATGTTTATCTATAAATAACCTTCTATCTACACGGTGCAAACCACCTGAGTTTTAGTCATTCACTAGCAATACAATTCCATTGCTTTCAGGAGTTGTAATACAAAAAGGCTCACAGTCTTCTTTCAGATGACACTGCCTGCCAGCTACACTGAGATTCAAACTAATTCAATGACTTAATTCTGTTTTTCAGACTTTATTTCTTTGTTTGTTGCTAGCTACATTGACAACTCCACACCAACAACTGCCTTATACTAAGTCTGTTACTGTAAATACTTTGCTCATTACTTCTAATTAAGTCATCACCTCTCTAACTAAACCATTAATTCTTTTCTTCTTACTTTCTAAAACCATTAGGCAGTGTGATACAAGATCAAGTTCACAACAAAAGAAACAAGCAACAACAAGAGCAACAAGATGTCAACAACAATACTAGTGAATTGAAATAGGCCACACACAGCTTCATTAGACTTCAAGATGAACAACAAGAAGAAGATAACAACAATAGTGAATCAAAAGAGCCCCACACGGCTTCACTATGTCACGGTTTAGAACATTGAAATAAATCTAATAAATTAGATATTTAAGCTAATATTACTAGTCTTCGTCGGTGGGCAGTGAAACTCATCGAACCTCCTACGTGCAATGAGCCACCCGTTCGAGATACTCTATTTTCCTTTGCCCATTCCCTCCTCGCCAGATATTTAGGAGTATCCCATTTTTCCAAGAACTGGACCCACACATCAGCATTCAGCCAACCAATTTTTTTCAAATTTTTTCGGGCCTCATATAAGTGTTATTTGATCCGTAGAGCTGCTTTGAGCTTAAAAATGCGTTGTATTTCATTTTCATGACAAGAATTCCATGCATACTTTGTCTGTAAAATAGTTTAATATAAATTCATGAAATGAGTTGACCGATACAAAGGTAAATTCATCATTGATATCATAATGAAATGTTAAATTCTTTGATTTTTACTATACCATAAATTGGTTACACATAAGAATTCTGACGTCGAGTGTATCTCATTCCAACTACCCCACGACTCCGTGTAAAATGGTTTAATTGCTTCTACAATCATATGTTCGCCGCTACATACGAGAATGAACCTGTAATAAAATTATATTAAATTATCTTATCTTTCAAAAATTTTAAAAATTACAAAAAACATATGGTTTACTTACCCATTACCACCATCAGGGGCGATAATTAGCCGGCCGTTGTCATATTGTACTACCTCTTTAAATTTCAAAATCTGGGAAGCAGCTGTTGTGGCATTAGACGTTGTACCACTATCAACGGATGGAGATGTTGATGTGCTAGCACCTCCAATTCTCAATCCATAAAGGCTAGGTGTGGATGATGTTGAAGGTACAGATGAAGAGCTACTATGCAGACTATTGTGGGGAGAAGAGGGTTGGAACTGGTGGGACGGTGGGGGCATGAAAAATGCATTTGGTAGTGAAATATTTGCCTTGAAGAGCTGTGGTAACGGGAGGTGGTGGTGGTAGTGGTGTATATTGACCTACGGGAAGATTATCAGTTCCTTTCTTACCTTTCTTACGCCATCCATTACCATGACCTTTTGATGCCATTGATTTTCTTTATTAAGCACCTGAAAAAAAAGAACCACAATATAACAACATAAACAACTGATTCAACAAATGAGTTACAAATATATAATTACTCATACATGAGTTAGCTATAGAAAAAAATAGACAGCAAGAGATCAAAGCACCATCAAAGCGTTGGAGTATGAAAAACAAGGTTGTGAACTCATTAGCTGTATATAAGGACTGGTTATATAGTGCAAGTTCAACCATTGACTCTTCACATATAAAGGTAACAAATTCAACTTGCTGATGTAGAATAAGTACCTTTCATTAATACCCACACTGTTGCAGGACTAGAGAAAAATAAAATTTTTAACAGTCCATATTGCAGAACAAACATACATTACTAGTGACAATAACTCCTTGCTTTAACTTCTCAACTTAGAAATGACAGGGTTGGATCCCACTGTAGTGATATATTACAGATACATAAAAATTTTAGCACAAATGATAGTTTCAAGTAAGTCATTTTCACCCTGTACAGAAGGAGAAAGCAGTCAGATTCAATATGATGTAGATAGAACAAGCATACAGATGAGTGCATTATAATTAAAAAAATGCAACAAGACAAGCAAATCATGTTGCATAGTTACTGGCATTACAAATGTTAACAAAAAAAAGACACTATATTGTCAAGAAAAATAGCAAAAAGCAGCAGCTAAAATACAATTCAAAACCTTGTTACAACACATTACTACTATTAATAACAACTCAATCCTCGTCGTTTGTTTCATAGTCATTCATCAATTCTTCCTCATCATTTATTTCATATTCATTCATCGATTCTTCCTCATCACTTGTTTCATTTTCATCTAATAACACTTCCTCGCTTATTTCATTTTCATCAGTTGGATCTTCCTCGTCATTTGCCCCGGGTGTTCCTTCTCTATAATCATGAACAATCAATCTAAGTTCAGAAGGATCAAATTCTTCATATAGGCCTTCGTGCTGCAACTCACCTGCTAATTCATCATCCACCCTTTCTTCAACACTTGAAATGTCATTTTGATACGCTACATCTAATGCATCCTCCACTACAACTCTACCCACGGGCATTGTTTTTATAACTACCCACTATGCAATTTTTTTTTTCAAAGGATAAGGATCGTAATACACTTGTTTCACATTTTGTGCAATGAAAAATAGATCATAGAGTCCATACTCCCTTGTACGCTTAGTTTCAACTATTTTGTACTGAGGGTGTACCTTTGTACCTAACCTAGGCATAGGATCATACCACTTACACCGAAAGAGAATCAATTTTTTCTTTGGCCAACCAACATGATAATCGAGTTCTAAAATCTCGTGAAGTACACCATAATAATCAACACCTCCATCACCTTTCACCCAAATCCCACTATTGTTGGTTTTCTTACCCTTAGAGAACTCTTCTGTATGAAATCTATACCCATTGACAGAGTACTTAGAAAACTTTCTGACTTTAGCATTAGGTCCCCAAGTTATATCACGTAAAAATTGGCCATTTGGGTCATAATTAAGTGGATTATGAACCTATAAAAAGTTTTAAAAAGTAAGAATTTAAATATACATGAGATTGAACAAAAGTGTAAATCGTGTTAAATATTTAAGTTACACTTACATATTCTCTAAACCACACTGAAAACATAGGATAGACAACAACATCCCCGTATAAAGCCACGAAGTAGCTGTCCGACAAAGTTATGACTTTCATTAGTTAAAGCTTTGATAGACCTTGAATGATTGTCCTTAATATAAATATGCTCACCTATAAAAAGGCAGGACCTCGGGACAATTTAATAATACATGTGTTGTAGCTGACTTAAGCTCCACCTCATTCAAATATCGAATTGGACCACCTTTCGGACTTTCTTTACCTGGTTGATTAAATATTGAAAATAGTAGTGCCGAAGGATCTGTATTGTCTCTATCATCATGACTATTAGGTCGGTTTCTCAGACATGGTACATCATATTCAAAATAATATGAACAAAAATAAGAGGTCTCTTTAGCCAAATAAGCCTCACATATTGATCCCTCATTTCGGGATCTGTTTTTTATGGTCCGCTTACATTTGCCAATAGTCCTGTATAGTATGATCTTTTAGATGAAATAATGTTCAATTAAAACACATGAAGGTAAATGTTAAAAGTCAATACCTCTCAAAGGGATACATCCATCGACATTGAACATGCCCTCCAGGTCGTGCCTCTAGCACAAGGTGTATTGAAAGATGCTCCATAACATCAAAAAACTAGGAGGAAAATTTTTTGACAACTTGTTTAAGGTTAAGCGAATGTTGATATCCATCAAAGATAGGTTCTCCTCCCTTAATGTGTTAGAACATAAATCTTTAAAAAATAAGCTTATCTCTGTTATGCGCTTCCAAATTCTATCGGGCAATGCACAAAATGCAATAGACATCAATGACTCCATGAAAATGTGACAATCATGGCTCTTCATAGAAGTCAAATTTCCTTCCTTCATGTCAACACACCTAGAAAAATTTGACGCATATCTATCTGGCATTCTCAAATTGTTAACCCAATCAAAAATCACTCTTCTATCCTCCAAAGTGAATGTGTAACTAGCCTTGGGCTTCTGAATCTTATTCTTTAAGTATGTCAGGTACAACTCACTGCGCCGACAATACTCCTTTAAGTCTATCCCGTCCTTCAAGTTATCTTTTGTTTTGTTACTTACATACATCACAGTATTAAACAAGTTGTCAAAGAAAATTTTTCTCAATATGCATGGGATCCAGATTATGAGGCAGAAGATTATCCTTCCAGTAATCTAACTCCCAAAATATGCTTCGTTTAGTCTAGTTATGTGTAACACCATAACCCGGTATCCTGGATGGTGGAGACTCTGTTACCTTAGGCAGATTCCTCACTCTATCCTAAATTTCTTCTCGCGACAAAATTGGCGGTGGCTCCTCAAAATCAGTCTTATTCTTCATAAGATCACTAGTATTTCTCCTAAACTCATGTTCCATTGGCAAGAATTGATGGTGAAAATCAAACCAGGAGTTTTTACCCCCATGTTTCAAAGTAAATGCTTTTGTGTCTTCTATACAACAAGGGCAAGCTAACTTGCCCGCAGTCAACCATCCAGACATCATTCCTTAAGCAGGAAAATCATTTATAGTCCACATCAAAGTAGCACACAATCTAAAGTTTTGTTTCATTGATACATCATATGTTTCCACACCTTCATGCCACAATAAGTTCAACTCATCAATCAATGGCTGCAGATATACATCAATCAAAACTTTTGAATTGCGAGGACCTAGAATTATGCAAGTTAGAAATATATACTAACTAGTCATACACAATTTAGGAGATAGATTATAGGAGTCACAAACACTGGCCAACATGAATATGGTATAGATGGGACAGGAATGGAGTGAATCCATCAGTAGATAATCCCAACCTAATGTTTCTTGGTTCACTAGCAAAATCCGAATACGCACTATCAAAATACTTCCATGCTTCTCCATCTGATGAATGACATAAAACACCAGGTGGTCTTTTATTTTCATAGTGCCATCTTATATGAGGGGCATAGCTTATTAATGCATACAACCTCTTTAACCGTGGTATAAGGGGTAAGTAATGCATCGACTTCACAGGAACCTTCTTCCCTTTGGCATGTGTGACTTTCTAATAACGAGACTGATTACAAAATTTGCAATGTTCTAAATTTGCATCTTCCTAATAGAATAACATGCAACCTTTCTCGCAATAGTGAATCCTCTCTGATGAAAGTCCTAACTTAGAAACCAACTTCTTTGTTGTGTAGAAATTTTTGGGTAAGTCAAGTTTATTTGGGTTAAGTTCATTCATAAGTCCAATGATAGAGTTTATGCCCTCCTGAGAAATAAAATAATTTGATTTAATACTCAGTAACCGAACGATAACAGATAACTTAGAATGCACTGATCCTTCATACAATGGATGACTAGATTCCTTTAACTGTTCGTAAAAATGCTTAGCCTCATCATTTCGTTCATTTTGAGCCCCCTGAGTATGTCCCAAAAGCATCCCTGAACATCTCACTATATCATGAACTTTCAACATTATTCTCTCTTGTTGGACTTTCAACATAATTCTGAAAAGCAAAATTATTAGCAGCACTACTCTGTCTATGAGCTGTCCACACAGTCTAATTCAACATAAAACCCTTCATATAAAGATGTAATGTAACAACATCTGGACTCAATAACTTGCAACACTTGAAATTCCAACAAGGACACCTAATCGACCCTTCAATAAGAAAATCATTAAGTGACATTGCTTTAGCAATAAATCCAGCTACCCTATGTTTATATTCCTCCCTCAACCCCGCATGGTTAGAATAAAGTCTATTATACATCCATGTACGATCTTCATTTTCCATCTACACAAGAACAACAACAATAATAATAGATAAAAGAAACAAAAACAAGAGAAACAAAACAATAACAGGTTTGTTTAGAGATGCTACTACGCAGTGGACACAAGAAGAAAACCAAAAGATTCAATACAACATAGTAAAGCAGCCAGCAATGAACCTTTAGTTTGTGTCTTTACAATGATATCATTACAACTGGTTCAACACCAGCTTGCGATGGATGAGGAAATATTGGATGTAACAAAATGAAAGCAACCTATGAATACACCTATGTCCAAAATTTATTAATATCTCATAATATGTCCAAACAGAAGAAAAACACTCATCTAGTCTCTGTCTACTGTATATGCCTAATATTGTCAAAAGGTCAAAATAACTTTTAACACCATTTTATTGAAATCAACATATTTATTCAACAGAAAGAATACAAACAATCAAGCATAATCAGAACTGATAGGCATATGCACAGACCTTAGGTGTGATATCTGAAGTAATATGCTCATTCCAGGAAACATACCGAGAAACTTTATTTATTTTTGTTCTGCCTATGTTTAAACCCTTTTAAGCTTGTTATGCATCATATAACCAGTGAAACTAAAGACAATCAGAAAGACATGGATGAAATAGATAAACTTTGAGTTCTATATTTCTGGACCTGTTGATACGAAAAGGAGTAATGGAATGCAAAGCCAAACAGGGAGCAAGTCACGAAATAGATAACTAGCAGTAGAATCTCACAAACCTGTTGATAAGAAAGGGGATGAATAACTGTACACTAACTTCCAAGCAGCAGTCAGGAGTAATGGAATGCAAATCCTGGACCTGAAGAAAACACAAGCAGGTGAGTCATATAGACATCTCGATATTGATGCCAACGACATTCTTTCTGCCACAGCTACTGATAAGGGTACAGGAAAGAAACAGGAAAACCCCCTTTTTAAACTAAAGGAAGTATCAATTCTCAGAGTTTCATATCTAACAACAGAGGCCAAATTTTATATACGAAAATTAAAGTCGTATTCAGTGATTAATCTGCATTGATCTGTACAATAGCTTGCATAGTGATACAATAAGAAATTATAGAAATAGTAGATAAGTAACACCAACAGGTTTGAATCAAACAAATCATCAGTTTATCATCTATGTGTATAACCGACTATATACTTTAAACGTAGAAATCATCTATCTCCAACATGGATTTGAATGTAGAAAGCACAATGCTAGTTACTACGTTCCCTTTCTGATAAAGTTTTTTTGGAAACCCCAAATTTTAGTACCCAAAACCCCAACAGGTTTTGGCCTATTTCAGTACCCAAAACCCCCGAATTTCCACCATTATTCCCCAATTTTTTTCTAAGTGCATCCCTTTTTTGGAACAGTGTTACTATATGTAAAAATCGACTACATAAGGAATAGTAGACATGGAACAGAAACAAACAAGTGAAACAGAAAAGGAAAAACATCAAATAATGCATCTAACAAGTTATAGATCTTTACATCTACACCAACAGCCAACTAGCACAATACTTCGCCGAGATTCTTTTTTTTAAGACTTCAAGAGGTAGCCATTTTATCCTTAATGAGGAAGGAAACGTACATATACAGAAACACATACATATGCAGCTTATTTCCTTGCTACGTCTATCACTAGCTCTAACCCTAAATGAAAGTGATTGACCAATTAATACTGAATTTGTTTGCCAATTTTGACCCCAGTTCCTACTCATAGTAATCCAACCAGTCTTCGAACCTTTGATACTAAGACTCACAATATCCCCTGCACCCGTAACGTTGGTTACTAAAACCAAGTTGAAGTCACTATATTCATTAATACACTAAAAAATAAACCCCAAAACAACAATCTTACAGAAATGCAGGTCACTATATACATTAATACACTAAAAAATACCCAAAAATCATAAGTAAATTTCTTGCAAGTCTGTTCACTTTTTACCTCGAATCAATGAAATTGATATTCGTTGTTACCACTTTTTGTGAGAGACTCAGCCTTTACGGTCAATTTTTCAGAGAGAGACACAGAGAGAAGAGAGCCGAGAGAGAGAAAGAACTGTGTGTCCTAGCTTAGAAAGAGAGGATGTGAGAGAGTGAATTGGGAAATCTGTGTGTTTAGTGTCTATTAAATGTGAATTTCCGACTACTTTAATCGGATAGAAAATTAATATGTTTAATTATTTAATATTTTCGACTACTTCAGTCGGAAAGATATTTAATATAATTAAATTATATATTTAAATCAATTAGTTATAAGATTTTTGACTACAATGGTCAAAAATATATATTTAATTATTTAATTTATATTTTCGACCACAGTAGTCAGAACAATTTTATTATATTTAATTATTTAATATTTCAGACTACAATGGTCGGAAATATATATAATAATTTTTTAATATTATTATTTAATTTCGTATAAGGATCTGATTATATATTAAGTAATATATTTATTTAATTATTTATATTTCTGACTACAGTAGTCGAAAATACATATTTAATTATTTATTTAAATAATTATTTAATTTTCATGTAAAGTTCTGATTATATATATACTAATATATTCATTTAATTATTTTTATTTTCAACTACAACAGTCTGAAATATATATTATAATTTATTTTACTTATTTTTAAAATTTCGTATAGGGGACTGATTATACATTTAGTAATATATTTATTTAATTATTTATATTTATGATTACCGTGCTCTGACATATATTTTATTATTTATTTATTTATTTTATTTAGTTATTAGTATTTTCGACTACTGCAGTCGGAAATATATATTTAATAATTTATTAAAATAATTATTTAATTTTGGTATAATGGACCTGATTATATATTTAGTATTATATTTATTTAATTATTTATATTTCCGACTACCGTAGTCGGAATATATATTTAATAATTTAGTTAAATTAATAATTGATTTAATTATTTATATTTTCGACTACTGTAGTCAGAATATATATTTCTCGAAATTTTTCGCCAAATATTTTGACTGTTTTTGTCACAAATAGTATTGAAAAAGTATTTTTGTAAAAATTCAAAATAAAAAAATAAGATTTCCGATGGAAGTAGTTGGAAATTTCCGACTGCTTTGTTCGGTCGGAAAATAGCGAATTTCTGGTAGTGATTTACAATTTAAAAGATTTCAACGATACGCATATTGACCGTACTTAAGACGGTTCCAACACGAACCCCAAAAATAGGTTTTGAAAACGAAGGGGAAGAATTTTTATTTTGGGAAAATATTTTTCATAACATTAGGAATCTATAATCCACACAAAAACGAGTTAAAATGAAGTCTAAATCAAAGAATAACTATTTTCAAACTTTACCAACAAAAATTTCAAAAATCCATTAAAACACGAAAAAGGTAAAAATGAAATTTTTGTTTGAAATCATAATCATTAAGTGAAAAGGAATATGGGTGAAAATGTAAGAAAAAATGAGTAAGAATCATAGTTCAAATCAAAGAAATATCAAATTTTTAATTTGGAGAAAAAAAACCCCAAAACCCTTTTTGAATCTTTGATTTACAATAGTTTAGATGATAAAGTTGGTAAGAAATGGTTTAAAATTAAGTAAGGAACTTACCTGCACAAACTTACGCAAGAAATCTCTCCCAAAATCTCCTTTCCAAGCTCCCAATATGATAAAAATGGTGAAAATGAGCAAAAAAGGAATACATCCTGAAATAGGGCTATTTCAGTAAAGAAAAGTAGCCCGTTGACCGCGTTGTTGATCGTTGACCACACCTTCACCGAGGTCCATTATTGACCTACAACTAGTAATTTGAAAAACATATTTTTGACCATCTAAACTCATCCAGAATCCTATGAACACGAGTCAATAGTGCAAATTGATCATAAAACAGTTTCGAATTCAATGGAATCCAAATTCATGAAAAAAGTCTTTTACAACAGGACCTCTTTAGGCCAAATACACTATTTCCAAATGAAGTATTGAAATACAAAATAAAGGTTCCTAATTCAAATTAACCATGCTACCAACCAAAATCGATGTTCTGAATCTAATCGAGATGTCAGAATCCTCACCCGAGACTCAGATCACAAACTATTGACTTAAATCAAATATATTCTTTTAAGGATACTCAAAATTTAAAATGCATCGAAGATTGTGTCAATCATCTGTACAACTTATAAATCAGATAAGGCAACCTTGAAAGGGACAAAATGATCAAAACATAAAAAATTCTAAAATCATAATGACTGTCATTACACCATACATGTCACTACTATCGCCAAGCCTGCGGGGCCTCTTGCCCATAAATATCCACACAAACTCTTTTAGAAACTCTCAAGCAAACTGATCTAATGGAAAAAAAGGTGACACAACTAGTCTACTCTCTATTAAAGCCCTAGACCACTTCCAGGATGGTCCAAAGAACTAAAAGGAAGTGAAATTTACTCCATTAGAGTCTACCAAACCTAACTTGTGCAACCTCTCACAGAAACCAAGCAAGAACCTGTAAGCTTCAACCATAGCATATCCATAGAACCTAGGGGGATCTGTCCTCATGAACTCTACAAACCTACTATGTCCCTCTATAGACATAAAGTATAAGGTTACTGAATGTGGAATAATCCCCGATAATATCCCATAACACTAGGAGAAATAGTAGTAGCCAAATGTGTACCTGTAGTCTAAAGCCCTTAATAGCCCATCGAATGAGAGTAGGAGCCATTCTTTCGAGGAAACCCAATACTCATACCAAACAATCCTCAAGCATAGGCATGGATATGATTACAGACGGTGTTTGCACTGGCCTCAACCCATCTCACTCCATAGACATATCATCACAAGCAACTTCAGAACCTGAGGAGGCAATCCCAACCTGACCTCTAGATAGTTTAGATGTTCCAATCTGACCTCTACCTCGACCATTGCCCTTTTCAAGTACAATAGGTATGGACTATGATTCTCTCGCCAAGGAAGAATACGTGCTCATTCTTTGTAAGAGTGAATAAGAGGTTTTTTTTAGTTACACAAAGCTAGGATCATACAACACAGAATGAAAAAATGGATTTCTTTTAAAGTTATGTAGCCTCATGAAGATAGATAATGAATATCTCCACACTGATTGACAAGACTCTACTAGACTTGATTTATGCTAATGAGAATAGTGAACCTAGGGCTATAATACAAATTTTTCATGATCCAAAGTAGAGTTCATGATGGCACCTGTTGCACCCTCCAAAACAGGCCCAACCCAAAGTCAATAATCAAAGCAAATCAAAGAGGAAGAAGATGAATAGAAATAATTCCCAAATAATATAAGAAGAGATACAATCTCAATAATTTATCCAAGATTGGTTATCACTAGTACAATCCTTTAACATAAACTATGATCAAATAGTCTAAAATATCTTTAATGCGAATAAAACATAAGATAAGATAAGGAGATATTCAGGTAAGCCCTAAGACTCGTCCATTGCTACCTCAATCTCTATAAAGCTAACACTGAGAGAACTTAATCCATGCTCTGCTACTAAAATCAATACTATCATGGGGTACAAAAATGAACAAAATAGCAAGAGTAAGTATGAAAAAATGCACTCAGCAAATATCATTGATAACCAATCTGAACCTAAAGTGATGGTAAGTACCACCATACCAACCATCCAATTCAGCCTATCCTAGCAGATAACACACTTATCAAGATAATCAAATCAATGTATTTAAGGCATACACATATAAGTTCATGATCAGTGCCAATAGATATAAGTCCTTTAAAAATAGAATCTCACTAACACATTATATGATATTCACTCACAATCTAAAACCAACAATCGTGGTTAAGGTAGAGGGGGTGTATCTCCCACAAATACTAGATGTGACACAACAATCTCAATGGATCAAACCATAACATTACAAAACATAGTGATATGAGATGTAAAACACACAATATCACAAATAAGATTCAATCACAATAATACAATACAAAAGAAAATTATCAAACATAATATTAGTCATACAAAGAAATGCAATACAATAAAGTGATGCAATGCAAAAGAATGTTAATGATGTAAGCTATCGCATGGACGCCATGGCATAACACCTTGTATAAACATTTTGAGCATGAGCTTTCAGGACAGGACCCATGGGGAAGAGTATTATATACTGTATATACCTATAAATCTACTCAAAGTCAATATGTAACCTATCTACAAGTTACCCTAAGTGTATTCACAAATTGCGAGACTAAACAAAATCAACAATTATATCACTATAACCCATCAATAGACTACGATATCTGTAGAGATGCTCGTCATTTCATCTAAGCGGGATCGAATATCCTTAGCAATTCACAAAACACAAGCAAAAAAAGAACATAATATATACGCACCTTATAAAAAGTCAAGGTACATTTCAACTTGCTTTAAAGAAGAGCCACAAATCCAAAACACAGTTTGAAGCATCAACCAGAAGCTCTACTTCCTAGAATCATCACTAAATATGTCTAATCTAGTCAAATATAACATTTACATGTAAATACAAGACCAACAACTCCTGTGTTGAAATGTTTTGATTTCGAGCCAAAATCAATTTGGGAAATCAACTTTGAAAAATAAAAGGATAAAACTGAAATTTTGATAAATGATCACATTCCCATATTTTAAAGGTTTTAAATATGAAAATCATAAAAAAAAAAAGTTGAAATCGAGCTTTAAATTAAAAAAACTTCATTTTGTACTCTACCTATAAAACCACCAAAATTCATGTCTAAAAATCCAACATTTGAAGATAGTTTTATGTAAAAATCAATGCAAAATGATAAATTTAAGGTTTGAAAATATAACCACGAAGGAAATCTCTTAAAAATCACTTGGGGAGCCAAGTAAAGGAATTTAAATTATGTCTTGGGGTCAAATGGACTTGGTGAACGCGACCCCCTTTCGAGCTCTTGGCCAAGAATGCGAAGAGGCAATGACTCGAACTTTTGTGAATGTGGCTGCGAATACAAAGAATAAACGACCAGGACTTGACCCGATATCATCCTTCATCGTGTATACCCCCGTGAACACAATGTACAATGAATTCGTTCATTGTGACTGCGAGGCTAAGGCCGTGAACGCCAAGAAGGAAATGACTGGCACAGGAAAACAACAACTTATAGCAAAACTCTAAGTCAAAAACTATCCATACAAACCCTTAGAACCCAACAAAAGCACATCAATTGTGCTACTAGGCTAATTTGGATGTTTTGGACTTAGCTCAACCATCAAATTTACCAAACGAGATCATTATCAACAAGTTACATATAAACCCAACTTTAGTAAATTAAAACTAGTAGCTCAACAAACCACTCAAAAGTCACAAAAGGGTCTCGGGACCTGAACCAACTATGATAATAACCCAAAATGGATGTTCTGGATCTAATGGAACTGATAGAAGTTTTCATCTTGATGCTGAGATCACAAAATCTTGACCAAGGCCAATTATATCTCATTAAAGGCTTCTCATAACCACAAACTCATATAAAGCAGCTCCGAATGCTGTGGGGACCATGCAAACCATTCTTACAACTCATAAATGATGTAAAGCAACTATGAAAAAGTGTAAAATGATCAAAACAGAGAAAACTCTAAAAAACATAACGAAGTTTATTACATTAAGTAAAGGATCATACTATTTCTATAGTTGTTAAATTTCAAAATAAAAGTCAGGATTTCCTTATTTGAATTCAAGATAAATTTTAAGATTTTTTTCAAAGCTACATGTAACAGAGGGAAACAATGAGACAAAGAAATGAAGAGCTGAAAAATAAACCAAAAAGGACGATGTCAGAGGAATAGAAAAATGGTTGATGAGTTGTGAGGTAAGACCACAAAAAATATCACACAACTTAAAAAAAGAACAACAGAAAGATCACGGGAGGAACTAGCATAAGATGCCAAAACTAGGTTTGGTACATACGGGTGTGTTTGAAACTAAGAAAAACATTATTAGAATTTATTTTTTATATTTTGTTGGTTAAAATATGTTAGAAAAATATTTTCTATAAAGAAAACATAAGTAGGAAAACTAGTTTTGTAAATGGCCTTCCATGCAATGATGGAGTTAGAAATTTGATGAAAAGTGTGAAAATTTTCTTTTCAGTTGCTTTTAAGTGTGTGGAAACTTAAATACACACTCATAATAGCTAAAGACTAGTCTATATAAACAACATAATTTTTCGACAAAGATTGTGCTCCTGACCACCTTTGATATAGGTGGCTCTATTACTTTCAATGTTTTTAGACACACAAAAAATCTGCATGTTATGTAGTATACACTTCAACTAAGTTCAAGACCAAACTTGCCAAGAGCAACTTGAAGTTTCAACACCTTCAACACAAGATCAAAATGATCTATCCAAGAAGTGTGTTATAATTTCAGAAATAAGATGAAACAGAAAGTTAAATCCAAGTCCTCCAAATTCATGGAGTGTCCTTAAGGAAATAATTCCCCTCAAGTACC